>NC_026148.1:15817663-15832980 GCF_000512975.1 Sesamum indicum | reverse complement strand
TACTTGTCCAGAGTGTGTTTGATCAGCGAGTATTACCAGTATTTTATAATATATAACGAGTACGCTCTTCTTCTTCTTCTTTTTTTCTGTATTTGTTTTTGGGTTAAATACACTTAACTCCCTCTGAAAAAAGTGAAATTATACTTTTCTTCAAAAAATTTCTAAAATTACACTTGTACCTCCTCTGAAAATTCACTATTAACACTTGACCCTCTTTTGCTAGAATTTAAATGAAAAAATTGATGCTAGCAAATAAAATTGCATATAATTTTTTTTTTAATTTTAGCCCTCATTTAAAGTTTTCATATAATAATTTTGTGTACTTATAAGGGAAAAAATATAATGATGTTAGCATTTATCTCTTTATAAATACAAAAATATACATGAAAATGTTACATGATGGAGAAAATTCAAAATTTATGTATTTTTCTTATTTATATCAGTATTTTCTGTCCAAATCCTAATGAAAAGAGGTTAGGTGTAAATTGAAAATTTTCGAAAAAGGTGTAAGTATAATTTCAAAATAAAACTTTTAGGGGATTCTTAGAGAGGGTCTAAACATAATTAATCAATTGTTTTTTTTAATTTGGAATTTATGGTAGAGAATAAAAAAAAAAAACTAGTTAGTTTGGTAAAAATGTTGCAAGAAAAATACTAATTAATTTTTAAAACAAATTTCAGAAATAAAATAAAAGAAAGAAAAACATTTTCATGATAATTGTGAAAATCTTATGGGCTAAAACTAATGGGCCTTGGTCTGGGCTGATTGATCATACTACCAACCCAGCCCATATATAGCAAAATTAGTACTAAATTCAGATACCAAATCATCTTTGTTTCTTAGGTAATGACTGCATTTATTATTCAAACTTGATGAATTATTGACCTACACTTAGATTAGGTTTATTTCTATGTACTCTCTATAAATCCCAACTATTTTTTTGGCTTTTTTTTTTTTTATTTAATCTAATCCTCAACAATATTAAGTCAATCTCAAATAATTTGGTCTGTATACAGTAGAAAAGAACATATTGTTAATTTCACACAGCACGAAGTAAAGATCAGCAGATCCGACAATTTCAAATGCTAGTAATAATTTTCCACTCTTCAACGGTATATTAGGAAAAAAAATATTGCCACTTAAAAGTCCCCGTTTTTTTATATCAATCAAACTCTTAAAATCATCGTAAATCTTTCGAGAAAAGTACAAATTTTAATGCTAAGTCTTCGTTTGAGCAGTCCAAATTTGTATTTTCAGTACAAATACAATTTATTATGTTGTTTGACCCCTTTTTCTATTATCACATTACAATTATTTTCCGCATAATTATCCATTATGCCCATTAAGTAATTCTTGAATTCCTTCATCGAACTAAAAAACGATGAAGTTAATTCTAAAAATTAATTACAATCAGCATTTGCATAATCAATTACGAAATGTTAAAGTATGTATCTATATTTGCTTAAATTTTATAAGTTTTTAAGTCAGCATATAACTAATTCTCAAAATTATCTGCCGTGTAATTTATTACCAGTACTAAATTTACGTAAAGTACTGCATGTCAATAAAAAAAAAAAAAAAAACTGGAGTATAAGTTCTTGAACATTGAAATAATTTGCACAGTTATTGAATGTAATAATGCAATTGATTGATAATTGTGAAACATAGGTATATATATAGATGGGGTGGGTGGGGGGAGGGGGGGGGGGGATGAAGAAATTCTAACTTTGTAGGCCTTAATGGAGTGAGAGTGCACCTCTTTTTGGGTACAAATGAAAGAAAGATAGATAGAAGAGAGAGAGCTTTGAAGTTGTTGTGAAGTACATTCAGAGTTTACAGTACAGCAACCATCACATGGGCAGTTGAACTCTTTTAATTCCCCTTCTTAATTGCATTACTAAGAAGTTGTTTCCTCAATTTTGGACTGAAAAAAAAGGAAGAATTTTATGAGAAATTCATTTATTTGGATAAATTATAGCTGTATCTGATGATGTTGACATAATTACGAATACCTCTTGTTATTTAAAAAACTACAAATATCCATTTCAAATGAAAAATAATTGTGTAGTCCTTAGACAGTGATGTGGGAATTACTGATTTACCCTTGTCGGGAATTACTAATTTACCTTTGTTAAATATTTTAGAAGATTAATTCATAATAAGAAATGGTAATTTGGGCAGTTCACATAAAAAAATGGATGAGAACCTAACGAATGCTAATGGAACAGGCTCCTTGTTAGACGGCCATTTAAAATAGGGGGATCATTTGTAATTTTTGAAATAATGAGAAGATATTTTCCAATTATTTCGACTATAATTTATTTATTTATTTTGTCGAAAACGAGTGAGAGATACATTTCATCAATAATGCTACAAGATTCTTTTTATGAAATTTTCATCCATAACATACCTATAGATATGGCTAAATGATTCCACAAGATTCATCGAATTTAATTTTAGTACGATTATTTATCTTTATTCAGAAAATTCATCAATTTTCTTTTGGAGAAAATTATCTTTTATTTTTATTTGAAATTAGATAAATATTTTGAGACAAATTAATCAATAAATAATTTTAGATTTAATTTTTGTATCGAGTAATATACTTTTTACTATTAATTATTCTCGTATTAAATTTCAGGCCGCACGTTTACCAATTACTAGATTTTATACTATAAATATTTCATGCAATTAGTTTTTAAAATTATTAATGAAATAATAATTTACTATCAAATTTTATGGCCATGCAAAGCTATATATATCTATACTATTATAAAAGAAAATATTTCGCTTTCATTTTCTTTCCTAAAAAAAGGGTCAGAATAGTAATTTTAATATTTTTTAATAAAATCACATTTACATTTTTTATCTCTCAACCCACTGTTACACGTTTCTCTATCACTTTACTTCTTCATGTTTATTACAATCTGTTTTTTTTTCACAATTTTTTTTCTCTCGATAAAGGTAAATTACATAAATAGATAAAAAGAGAAATCCAACAACACGGTTCAAGTAGTCGAGGCCCTGGCAAACCAAGGGAACCTCCAAAGTCGGTAAAGAGCACGTGTACTAACTACTGAGGGGAGGGTATGACTAATTATGACATGTCTAATTTTCTCGACTATAATCCTAGCAAATGTGTCATATGTACAGCTAGTATGCTGAAAGATCGTTGATTCCGTTCTTGCCACAAGTGCGCGGTATGAGGCGTTGATGACATGCTTCCCTTTCCATTTAAGCGACATCCACTCTACATCAAATATTTTTTTCTCATTATCTCACACTATACATATTCGTGCGTGCGGCAACGACTAATATTTATATATATATAAGTGAGGAATGAAAATTTCTAACTTGTAGGCCTTAAATGTTAACCTATAAATTTGGGGGTCATATGGAAGTCTTGTTTTTGCAGATGATTTAATATTTTACTTCATTCATAGTATAGCAAGTTAATTAGCAAGCATGTGAAGGCAGTTGAAATAGTCTAACTCACTTCTGTTTTAATCTTATTTATACCAAAAACTTGTCTATACTTTATAGAGCAACATCCTACAAATCTCATTAATTATGATAGTCTTTTTTTGTTTAGCTAGGATGAAAACTCCATCATTTCACCAACTTTATCTAAAGGGATAATTACACCGTCATTTTTTAAAGTTTGATATAATTACACGTATGTATATAGACCCTCTGTCGTTAAAAACACATTACATCTAGTATAACAAATAAATTTATCTGTTAGTCAAAATTCACCGAATTTTTTATTTTGATCAATCAAAGGCAATATTAATAAATGTGAAAAATAAACTATATATGATAATTGAGTTTCTTGTGCAAGTCATGATTAATACAAAGGTTTTTAAAAGAAGAAAAAACCCATAAATAATTATTAACAAAATCATTAAAAGCGGACTCATCTTTTACCACAGTGTAAAAAAGCCAGAAAATGATTGAACTCATCAATTTCTCTGAAACAACTGTCTAAATTTAATACCATTAATTGTACCCTTCTTTTTTTAATTATTATTTAAAAATAAAAATAAAAACATTAGTTATTGTCCTTTAACCACATAATCCACCACCCTCGTCAGCTGCACTTTCATGCATATAAAGAGGCCTCCAATCCTTCCACCATTTCACCCCACATCCATTCACATTCTCATCAACTCCAAACCAATTACTTCCACCAACTTTTATTTGATTTTTTGGGTACCCTAGAAATGGCTGAGTTGGTGGAGAATTCAAGATTCTACCTTGTTTTTCTATTTGTTTTGATGCTTGGGAATTTGAGCACTCGTGTCGAAGCAAGAGCATTTTTTGTGTTTGGAGATTCGCTGGTCGACAATGGGAACAACAACTACTTGGCGACTACGGCGAGGGCCGACGCTCCACCCTACGGCATTGACTACCCGACCCATCGCCCCACCGGCCGTTTCTCCAATGGCCTCAACATCCCTGATCTTATCAGTAAAGTTTTCTTGATATTCCCTTTTACTTAATGCAATTAAAATGGCATATTTGCAATGCATGCAATCTCAAGAATGTGAAATTACAATTTTTACCCTCTCATTTCCAATTAATTACAAGCATGCATGCATACGCACATATATATATATATGTGTGTGTGTGTATTAATTCATATATAATTGAGAGCTTTTCTTGATGTAATTATTAAATGACATATATTTATAGTTGGATGTGTTATTGAGCAATTATTTTTGTACTCTTGAATAGGTGAGCAGATGGGGTGGGAGGCCACAATGCCATACCTAAATCCAGAGCTTACTGGGCAGAAACTATTGGTTGGTGCCAATTTTGCTTCTGCTGGTGTTGGAGTACTTAATGACACTGGATTCCAGTTTGTAAGTCTATACAGTCAATTATGTACCTAATTTGAACAATAATTTCATTAATCATCTTGTTACACATTAATTATAGCGCACCATTAGGGTTTTGTCCGTATGGATCGAATGTGAAAAATACCAGATAATGTGAATCATGTTACATAAACAACATAACGTAAAGTAACGCATGTCTGACTGTTGCCATTTAATATTTTTATTATATTCCATCTATACGAGAAAAATTCTGCTCGATTATGTCATGGTTCGGAGTAGGCATCATCCTTGCATTAAAGGGGTCAAGTCCGGATAAGAAAGCATTAAATGTTCGAAAAATAGGGTAAAATGTCATAAAAAAAAATTGATTATATATATTTAGAACCATGTTAGTCCATCATTTTCGTTTCTTGACCTTATCATCCCTAAAATTCATATTTTGTTTCATTTCAATTCCTCGGTCAATTTCCGAGCGAAAAAGTCACTGAAATCCGGACATGTGATTTTGCACATGTCGTATTTTTAGGGGTATATATGTTATTTACATATCCTTTTTAATTTGAGGAATTATAAGGTTTGGAAGCGAAGCTGAACAATTAATGTGGTTATAATGTAAAATTAAGGGACTAAAGTGATTATATATATGAATTCAATTAGATATTACACTATAATCTAATTCGATGTCACGAGTAATCAATTCGATTTCTAACACCCAGATTGTCACTAGAAGAAATAATTTTATATATTGACATATACTAAAAAACCATGTTAATAATTAATATTAATTAATTTAAAAATCAATACAAATACTTAAATTATCCATCACGAAAATTATTATTATTATTATTTGGTTGCATGAATTAATTAATTTAATTTGGGTGGGGTGGGGTGCAGGTGAACATAATTCGGATATATGAGCAACTGAACTTCTTCCAACAGTACCAGCAGAGAGTGAGTGCCCTAATCGGGGAAGAGGAGACTAAGAAACTTGTGAAGGAATCCTTAGTTTTGATGACATTAGGTGGAAATGACTTCGTCAACAACTACTACTTGGTGCCTTACTCCGCCAGGTCTCGTCAGTTCACTCTCCAAAAGTATGTGCCTTATGTCGTCTCCGAGTACAAGAAAGTCTTAATGGTACGTCACTTAGTGTGTGTTCTTTCTTGCGTGCGTGTAAGAATGCAGGCATTAATAATTGGAATTGAATAATGCAGAGACTGCACGATCTGGGGCCTCGTAGGGTTATAGTGACGGGAACTGGACCGCTAGGGTGTGTGCCGGCGGAATTGGCGCTCCACAGCACTAATGGGGAATGTGCGGAAGAATTGCAAAAGGCTGCAGCGCTCTTCAACCCTCAGCTGGTTCAGATGCTCAACGAACTCAACCAACAACTTGGCTCCAACGTTTTCATCGCAGCCAATACGAATCAAATGCACATGGACTTCATCTCCAACCCTCAAGCATTCGGTACCTACCTCAAACATTCCTCCTTCAAATATTGGTTTATGTTTCCTATACTTAGGACACACATTAATTAAATACATCTTTGATTAATTATTTTTGATTATTAGGTAGGAACCATTATTTATTTGTTGGCTACTACCCTACTATAAGTGTGAATATTAATTTATAGAGGTACATATATATATAATTAAGGTATAATTAAATTAATAGACTTAAATATTTTTGCAATTATATAAGTAGGCATTACAATTGTCAACTACTATATATTTAGCCAATAAAAGTACTACTACATAATCGTATCTACTCGAAATTGAGATTGTAAAAGAGTTCAAAAAGTACGATGTTGTTGTGTTTGAATAATATATATATATATATATATATATATTGCCTTTTTCCACATTAAGTACTATTATTTATCATTTAATCAAGAATGTCACTTCAAACATAAATTTATTAAAAGACCAAAAGCCCCATAAATTACTTTCTGGTAAAGTAGAAAGAGATGCATTATTCTTGACGGTCGGTGGTATAATGGATTATATGATTGTTATAGTTGTCTGTAGTTGTCAGATGTAGGTATTTGAATATTGATTTTATTTCAAATAATATAAAATGGGTCAAACGATACGAAAAAGTTACGTTTGCGTCGAAAAAACTAGTTTAATATGCTCAATTGCAGAGACAGAAGGGCAGTGTTATATGTTTTGAATGTTGGGTGGGTGCAGGATTCACAACCTCAAAGATAGCATGTTGTGGGCAAGGGCCATACAATGGGCTGGGGCTATGCACGCCGTTCTCAAACCTCTGCCCAAACAGGGACTTGTATGTGTTTTGGGATCCATTCCACCCATCCGAGAGGGCCAACAAGTTGATTGTGCAGCAGATCTTGGCTGGCTCCACCGCCTACATGCACCCAATGAACCTCTCCACCATCATGGCTTTGGATTCAAGGGCTTGACCCCCATTTTCTAGAGGCTGTGTTTGGATGCATGGCATTTCACAAATTTGATTTTCATGCCTCCAACAATAGCTTGCCTAGCTTGTGTTCTCATCTCTTTGTTTCAATTTCAACCCCTTTTTTTTTAGTTGTGTTTTGAATGTGATCACTAATTGTACTTTTTGTTGTTGGTGGTGGTGGTGTTTGTCTTTTTTGTAAGGACTTGATTGGGAAGTTTGGCATTAATGACCAATGAATGTGATTGATTTTGGAGTTCTTTGAATCAGTAGGATCGTGGCTTCTCAACTATTAGGGATAATTACATTCTTTTTCTCTGAGATTTGGTGTAATTATACATAAATGTTTTGTGGTTTGGAAAATTACGTCTAGCAACCCTGAGGTCTGCTTCTATCTAACAAATAAGTCCATTCATTAGTCAAATTTCACCGAATTTGTTGATATTAACAAAAAAGAATATTTTTACTTCCGACTGACTTATTACTAATTTATTGTAGGTCAAATAACTATTTTCATGACTAAATTATCCTCATATGTGTTCACGAGTTAATGCATGTGAGGAGATATATCTTCATCGTTATAAAGATAGTTTAATCGAAAAAAAATTATTTGACTTGCAATAAACTAGTAATAAGTTAATCGATAGTAAATATCAATTTTCATTCAATCTTTTTTTGTTGATATCAGCAAATTTGATGAATTTTGACTTATGATGTGACTTATTTGTTAGACGGAAGCAAACCTCATGGGTGTTAAATGTAATTTTTCCAACCACATAGGATCTACGTATAATTACACCAAATACTAGGAAAGGAGAATGTAATTATCCCTAACTATTATTTTTAGTCAGTATTGCATTTGTATTTCATTGTGTTATTTAAATATTATGGACTGAAATTTTAGTTTTGGGTTTGTGGGGGAGCTGAAAAAAGCTTAGTTAAATGATTTTTTATTAACGGGTGTTTGTAATAGTTTTTGTTTTTATGGTGGGAATAATTGGAACTCTGGAGGTTAAACAGTAGTGAAAGTCGAGAGTATTTAAAAATAAAAGTCAGAAGTAACAAAAATAAAATCAAATTTGAATATTTGGAAAAATAACTTAATATTCACAAATTTACTAATAAGTTACATAAGTTGATTGGGGGTTACTTATAACTTTTGACAGAAATCAATTTAATTTAAACAGTTTAAAAGTAGAAGTTGTAAAACAAAACTATTCATTGCAGCTTGTTTTCAACAATAAACTGATGAGTACTTAAATTAAACGTTTGCAAACACCCCATGGGTCCACCAAAAAGTTCAGATTTTGACTGTATATGATAAATGTTTGGAATTTGAGGTAAGATTTGGTGTAAATCTGACATGTCTCGTCCGCTTCAAAACCTGGACCTAACAAGTAGACTTAGGGAGTGTTTGCGAGAGTTTTGAAAATCACTTTTCGACTTCTGCATCAAAAAATCACTTTTGATGTGTTTGAAATTCCAACTTCTGTTTATGAAATTATTAAGAGCACTTTTAAGCCAAAAAGCTAAAAGCCCATTGGGATGCTTCTAGCTGCTTTGACTTTTTTTTCCAAATAAATTCTACTTTTTTTTTACTATTTTACCCTCATAAAATTTTAATTCAATTGTACCATTTTTACTTTATTTTTTAATATTGTATATCCAAAATTGATAGTGAAGTTTTCAAATAATTTGAATACTTAAGCATAATCAAATTTACACGTTCACATATTTAATATTTTGAAATTTTTTTATATTTTATTTACTATATTATCTAATTATGTTATTCATATATTATTAAAAAATATAAATTAAATGGCTATAATAATTAATGAAAGGATATATATATATATATATATAGTCGCAATCATAGAAGTTTAGTTATTGTATATGAATCTACAATTATATTATATAGTCGGAGCATTATTAAGTTAAACATTCATTTTTTTCACAATATTTTAAAATTTTAAATCTGAAATATACTAATTCAATTTTTTTTCTCATTTTTGGTTGAAAATAAATTATTACTGTCATGTATAAATATTAGCAAAAATAGTATATTTTTAACACACGGGACAAAATAATTTTTGATTAATTAAGCTTATTTTATAAGTGATTTTTTTCTATACATTATCCAATCTAACTTTTGTTTACTTTTTTTAAAAACACTATCGATTTTTTATTCTGCTACAATTTTAAATTTATTTTTCTAAAAATATTACTTTTATAAAAAGCAGAGCTTTTCTACAAAGTGGGCATTTTGTATTGGTTTGTATCGAAAATGAAAATATGTTTGAATTAGAATATTTTGTAAATAGGCTTTATTTTGAAAAGACGTGATAAAATGAAAATAATTTTTAAATTATGATGTTTTGTGATAGTTTCTTATAGAAAAAAACATAATACATTCTTTTTGGTCTCAGATGCTATAATTTTTTATCTATAAAATCAAATATATTAAATTCATAAATCGTGGGACCAAAAATACAATATCCTCTGCCATATAGGATCAAAAGTGCAATTTCCACAAAAATTGCCCACCAGATAAGTTGTGCAAAGCCCAGACAAGTGAAAAGGTCCGGCCCACTAATATAATTGGGCCGGTTTTCCATCCAGTAACCCGGTACTCTACCCGACCCGTATACCCGTTACTTGAATTACAAATTTCAAACCCCCCGCCCCATTTCCTTAAACCCCCCTCCTTCCCCTTATCCACTCTCCTCCTCCCAACGAAAATGGCGTCCTCCCTGCTGCCTTACGCTCCCTTCTCCCTCTCCTTAACCTCCACCTCCACTCCTCGCAACGCCGTCGCTTTAGCAGCTGCACCGTTCGCTTCAATGTCTACTACTCAAAGAAAATCGCGGCGGAAAAAGCAACCGAACCAGCAGAACGACTTGAAATCTTCGGACGATAATGGATATACCGGCACCGCCGAAGGGAATTTTACGCCGTCGAGCGCTGAGAAGCTGCTGAGGCTTGTGTTCATGGAGGAGTTGATGGAGCGCGCCCGGAGTGGCAGCATTTCGGGAGTTTCTGATGTCATTTACGATATGATTGCCGCGGGGCTGACGCCTGGACCCAGGTCGTTTCACGGTCTCGTTGTTTCGCACGTGCTCAATCGCGATGAAGAAGGCGCTGTATGGTGATTTTGTTTGCAAGCTTCTATTTTTCAGTTACATATTCTATTAATGATTAATAACTTGGCTATTGTATGTCTATTGGGAGTTTTTTACAAGCTACACTGATTATTACATGTTCGTTGGTGCAAGTTAATCGTCTAATTTTGGTATTTGTGCATTTGCATATAACGTTAATAGTTAGACCTGCTGGATTATTTCCATCTCATTCTATTTCTACTGTCTTCTACTGTTTTCCTTGTGTGTCCTTGAGTGCCACCGTGTTACTTTCCATCCAGAGTTGTATTTGATAGTGATAGACTGTCGTTGATCACTGCTGTCAGTTTTAAAAATATATCACTGTTTCTTCTATGTATGTGAACGTGTTATTCTAATTAGCAGTTAACTAGGTTTAATAATATAATTTTAAGAACTGCCTAAACCAAATCAAACAAAACTTTTTTTTAATAACTTATGTAATAAACTGTAAGTTAAAGCTATAGTAAGACCGTGCCAGACTTAATGGTTTCTTGGCATTTTAGAACTAAAAACCTGCCACAAAATGGAACTGCTGACTATATATATTTTCTAAATTGAGTATATAAACTAGTTTGGAAGAAGAGCAATGTTTTAATAGCAAATCGGAATTAGTAATGGCTATGATGTGTTGAATAGGTAGAAAGTTGACATTCCAAAATATCTCTTGGGATTTTTCTTGCTTTTGCTTATACTAAGTTTTCTATTTCTCCTCCAAAATTTGTTGGTATAAGGGACCTCTGTCATTTTCAAATTGACCTTCAACATAGTTTTGCTTAAAGAAGTTTAGCTATAAATGTCCTTCAATTATTAATTTTGTAGGTCGAATTCGTACGTTGAGATGACTTTTACTTTTTTGTTAGATTTATTTTTATCACAAGTATTATGCATTATATGTATGCTAATAAATTACTACTATTCATAAATAGTTTCATATTCATTTTTGATTATTTTTTCTATTTGTATTTGGGATCAAATTCACTTATAAATTGCAAAACCTCCAAGGCCACATGAAACTGCAGAACCAATTTTGGTTCAGAAAGAGGCGATTTAGATTTGTTATTTCTCAAATCTGCATATAGCAATTTGATTTAATATTTTTCTAAAAAACTTGAAACCAAACCATATCACCCCTAATTTTTGAACTCATATTTGAGAGAAGGGAACAGAGGGAGAAATGAGGGAGGTATTATGTAAGCTCAATGAGGTTAAAGTTGTTTCTTGCGGGAGACAGCATTTGAGATATTAAGGAAGTATGTGAATTGAGGATTTTAATACTCCTATGGTGGAGTTTTTACCTACAATTTCTTTCAGGTAAGGGCACACATGAATTGATCACAATTCTTAATGTTATGGCCTAGAGTCAAATCTGGCATCCTGACTCATGGTTAATGCGAATTTCATAGTTGAATTTTGCATTGAATTGTCAATCACCTAATGACAGCCTAAGAACACGTCATTCGCGAAGCTTTACAGAGTTAGCTACTTTGTAAAAGTCATCCCTACCTACTCAAATGCTCACCTTCTACATTTTTCTAGCCCAGGGAGGATTCTGTAAGGATTTTAGTATGTTAATAGGTTGCACTGTGCGATGTTCCTCTATTAAGTGAATCCTATTAGTTCAGTTCCGGTATTTGTATGTTCTTATTCCTTCTAAACCAGGTAATTGAGTGTATTGTTATTGCATGGTACATCGGACTTAAATCTTGTCATTTGGGGCAGCGGAAAGTATACTAATATTAAAACCCTGTACATCAGATGCACGCTCTTAGAAGGGAATTGAGTGAGGGTCTTCGGCCTCTTCATGAAACATTTATAGCATTGATTCGTTTATTTGGGTCAAAAGGCCATGCTACCAGAGGATTAGAAATTCTGGCAGCAATGGAAAAACTCAACTATGACATTCGGCAAGCTTGGCTTCTTCTTGTTGGTATGACATACAAACCTGTGGATTGATTCGCAGGATCCATGCGAATCAGTTTTGTTGTTCTGTAATATGTGGCTAGCATTTAATAACTCCTGTTCTTGCCACCAGAGGAGCTCGTCAGAGGTGGTCATTTGGAAGCTGCCAACAGAGTGTTCTTGAAGGGTGCCGAGGGTGGCCTGAGAGCTACAGATGAGCTTTATGATCTTCTTATTGAGGAGGACTGTAAAGTGGGAGATCACTCAAATGCACTGACCATAGCCTATGAAATGGAGGGAGCTGGTAGAATGGCTACTACATTTCATTTCAATTGCCTCTTGAGTGTGCAGGTACGAGTGCTCCTGTTAAGATACATTTGAAGTGCTTCAAAGATAGTGGATATAATTCATTTGATTGCTTAAAGTTTAATAGTGAAAGAAATAATAACTTGGTTTCAAGCATAACTCATATGAAGCTTATGGAATGGTATGAAGAAGAAACACCTAAGCACTGGATTCTGAAGTGTTATGTTTTCTCTTCACCATTTAAGTAGACATAAGAAGACTTGGTTATATCTTGTAAGAAAAAGAAGTTGAGTAGTTCTTAACTTTTCAGATTACCTGAAGTCAGTTCCAATCTGCTCTTGCTTGGTTTAAGCATTAATCTATATGAATTAATTTTGGAGATCTTTTTATTTTACTGATAAGCACCAGGCTGATATGAGAAATCTTTTACTCTCTACTTAGTTTTAAGTAAAAGAGGTATAAAGAAGCATTTTTATGATGTGGCCAGGCTACTTGCGGAATTCCTGAAATTGCTTTTTCCACCTTTGAAAACATGGAATATGGAGAAGGTCAGTGTTTATTCTCTTGTCTTGATGTTATTGTAACTTATTATCATGTAACAGCCATTGTTTGTTTACCATATATTTGCTGCACAAGTTTGTAGCTCTTAATACTTTGTCGAAGTTCTTAATGAGGTTTCCGAAGGAACAGAAATTACGAGTGTTTGATTAAAATTAGATTTCTGAGATGGTTGATTTTGTTTACTGTATATGTCGAAGAAAAGGCACGAGAATGATTATGTCAATTAGAATATCAAAAAGCTCCGCTACTACGAATTTGTTGCATACAACTGAATTTCCAGTCATTCTCATGGTGGAATTGGGACTAATATGTGTTATGTCGCTCTTCTTCTGTCATTGATTGAAAAATATGCTTGTTCTTGATGTGTTTGCACGTCTTTCATCAACCAATAGACTGCCAGGAAAGAAATAATTTCTGTACTAGTTCTCTTGACCAACGTAAATTATGTCAAGTGTCCTTAATTGGTAAAAATAATTTAGGTGTGGGATAAAACTATTAAGTCAGTCTTGAACTGGACAATTTTTTTGCTGCTGTGTGGCATTGCCTCGCTATATCTGACCATCAGGTGGTTTTCATCTACTTGTTTGACATGTGATGCATGTATTAGAAGAAGCTGTTTCTTTCCTTTAATGAAATACTGGTGTGTCGTCTCCTGGTCTATATCATTGATGCAAATGCATTTCACTCAGATCTGCATCATGCTCTTGCAGACAGGTTGCTCCTAATTATCCTATTGCTGTTATCTTAAACTCATTCTATGTGGTATCAGCTCAGCTTCTTAGAAGAAATGGCTCTTCTACGGTTCAGAGGCTGTCCTGAATTCACTCATACATCTTAATCACTTCTCAGATTTTATCTGTTTATCTAACTGCAAAATGGAAGACCTTCTATATAGCTTATGATCTTTAGCCTTTAAAAGTTTCCTAATGGTTGGTGTTGGTTGTTATAGCTTATATGAAACCTGATACGGAGACATATAATTGGGTAATCCAAGCATATACAAGAGCTGAGTCATATGACAGGTATAAATTATCTTGTATACATAGCAACAAAATTTGATATCCTGATGGCTATAATGCTATCCTGAACCTGTATATTCTGTATTTCTATGATGTGATTCTACTTCTGATTTCAAAAACTCTTTTAGTGGCTTACACACAATACCACAGTGATTGGTATTATCACGGACCCCAGACGCTGTGCTGCTTTCACCTTAGCCAACTTTATTACCATCTGATCTATGCAGAATAAATGCATGGCCTGTATGTTGAGCTCATCCATTCTAACTTGTTCTGTCAAGAAATGGAGAATTACCATGTAGTTAGTTTATTTGGGTGCATAGGTTTAGTTTGATATCCCCAACGTGGGTGATGCTAGGAGGTTTAAGTATCCATATGGTGTTTGGTTGGTCAGGCATAATTCATCTATTGTTGCTTCTTACTCTTTTCCTTCATAACCTTAGCAATTGAAATTGATTACCTTTTGTCAATAACAAGCCTTTTCATTTAGAATATCTTGTTTGCTGGATATCTTTTGGCACCATAATCAGGCTTGATATTACTAGTTTGTAAGTGGTTTTGTCAAGGCAGAATACTGGGCTGGTTGCGGAGAAGGATAGAAGTAAGGATTAAGGGAAACAAAGTTAATTTCTGAGTTTTGTTAAAAAGGGGAGAATGGAAAGAAAGCTAAATTGGTTTTGATTTCTCTTTAATTCACCTCACTGCAATTGGCATTTCTTATATTTCTGCAGTTCTTCTTTTCAATAGAACTGTTCTACTCAATGAACATTTGTCCTGTGCAGTTCACCTCTCTGCAATTGGCATTTCTTATATTTCTGCAGTTCTTCTTTTCAATAAAACTGTTCTACTCAATGAAAATGTGTCAATAATATTTTCAGAGCTGAATACACTTTAATTATCCAAAATAAAAAGTTTGTTGCTCAATATACAGTGTAAGACGAGACCAGAAGGTGAAAAGATGCAGTTGGGCCGGCTTATCTTCAAATTAGATATTCATACATTAAAACACATAACATCTTTAGAAATACAAATCTATTCAAGAAGATTCGGAGCCCTGCACACGAGAAAAGGGTTAAGATTCTTAGCCTTGTTGATGATTTCATTTAAAATATAA
>NC_026148.1:15794293-15817648 GCF_000512975.1 Sesamum indicum | reverse complement strand
TAAGAGAGTTGGTATAAGTGAAATATTTTCTTGGATGTTTCATGCCAACTTATTCTGGCAAATGATTCTGCTTCATAGTTGGTTGGAATTCGGATGTGATTGGCATGGTTGCTTGTAATATCTAAAAATATTTATAAATAATTTTCTTAGTTCCTTCATGTTTGCTTTTCAACAATATAGAAGGTGTTCAATTTTTAATATGATAATCTAGGGTTCAAGATGTTGCTGAATTACTTGGGATGATGGTTGAAGACTACAAGCGCTTGCAACCAAATGTGAGAACCTATGCGTAAGAATTTTTCTTCTTTTAGACTTCATTGCAGAAATGTGTTTCTTGCTTGAGTGATTTAACTGCCATTCCTTGTTTGGCATTGATTTTTTGATGATCTATCTTCACCCAGCAGCTATTTAGTATGTTCTTTGCCCGCCAATGAGACAATAGGATTAAAAATCCTGAATCAATTTTGAGGAGAATACTTACTTTTTGCTATACTTATATGTGAGACAAAAGTTTCTTTAACCTGTGTCCTTTAGGATAAAGAAATAAGCTGGAAGAAATTATATTTTAGGTTCAAAATGTTTTGGGATTTCCATGCAAATTATTTGAAGTAAACAACAAAAGGAAAAGAAATTTATGTGAATCATCAGATGAAGTGATAATGATATGTGCTCAAACTCAAGTTCTATATATATGTACCATTTATGTGCTAAATGAGCGGCAATCTGAAGCAGCGGCTAGAGTGGATCTCGCATCATGAATATTGGTTGTAGTGTAATCGGTTTGGCTGCTTCTGTATAGTGGATGATCGACTGAGTCTTCTTGTTCAGGTTGTTGGTGGAGTGCTTTACAAAGTATTGTGTAACAAAGGAAGCCATTCGGCATTTTCGTGCACTCAAATATTTTGAAGGTGGGACCAAAATTTTACATAATGAGGGACAATATGGAGATCCGCTTTCTTTATATCTTCGTGCATTATGTAGAGAAGGTACACACTCTCGCTCTCTCCTTTCTACTTTGTTTTGCTCCTCCCAATACTCCCTGAGAATTAACTTGTCTTTGTCACATTTTTTGGGACTAGATAGATATGACATCTGTGAGTTGACTTTTCAAATATATGGAAGCTATTAGCTAACATGGCATGTGAAAAGATTGGAAGCAACACCAAAGAAAAAAAAAAAAGAAAAAAGAGAGAATGAAATACAAAAAGAAATAAAAGGGAAGAATAAGATGATTTTACTGACTGAGAAAATGGGAGCTAATAGCTGCAATAACATCCATAGTGCTTTCAGTAGGTTTGTTTAGATTTTAGGTACATCCTGTATAGTTTTGTTTCTTAAGTCAATGGATGTCGGGAAAATCTTATTATCTTTTAGGACACTTTCCTGTTTGGATGCAATCAAGCAACTAAACATCATTACGCAAACATGCAGTTCATTAGCATTTAATCAATACTATCGCTTCCTCCAAATCTGACTTTGAATATTTATGCATCAAGTCTATGCTCAATGGTAGACCCTGAGTGTATCTGGAAAGGCCTCATATTCCTGTTGCTAATCGTTTCGACATTATCTTGAGAGAAGTTGATGAAACTTTTTCTAACTGATAATTACATTTCAAATCAGGAAGAATTGTTGAGTTACTAGAAGCTCTTGAAACCTTGTCAAAAGATAACCAACAAATCCCACCTAGAGCCATGATTTTGAGCAGGAAGTATCGCACACTAGTCAGCTCATGGATTGAACCTTTGCAAGAAGAAGCTGAACTTGGGCATGAAGTTGATTACATTGCCAGGTTTAATTCTTTCAAAGTATCAGTTATAGCATCATCACATAGCTGTCTCTATATCATTCTGAACTTTTTGTGTGCCTTTATATGTGATGTGCGAATACTCCATGAATATAAGGTAACTGCATAAATTTCTCTTTTGTTTCTTTATGCATGTTCAGCCAAAAAAGTCGGAGGGTCCTCCTTCTCTACTAGTGTATCTTTGTTTAAATTATGGTTGACTGTCTTGCTTTTTTTTTTTTTTGGATGTAAAGAATTTAGGACTTGCAATAAGAAGAACTCCAGTCACATATTATATTATTTCATAGATCCATTCAGTTCTGACCTAGATATTAGTAAAACGGCTGAAGTAAAGAATTAATACTGGCTATAAGAACAACTCCAGTCATATATTACATTATTTCAATAGACTCATTCTATTCCGACCTAGATATTGGTAAAATGACTCATTTGCTCTTATGCATCATAACTGTTAAGAGACAGCTTAATAAATACTTGGCATGTGAGTTGTCGACGTTGTGGATGTTTCTTCTTTTAGGAACAGTTTATTATTCATTCATTATTGTGAAACAATTATGAAAAGAGGAAGAAAGGAAGTAAATGGATTAGGTGAAATAAGAGGAACGGGGTACAAACAATGTTTACGTAAGCAGGTGATTATAAGTCTATGCAGGTTATTTCAGTGCACAAAAATAACATGAGTGCTTTAGACTTTGGTAGTGGTGTAAGCTTGATCTCTTTGTTTATCTTATTTGAAGAGCTCTTTATTTGGGGGATAGGGGGGTAGTATCATTTGTTACATTTTCAAAAAATTGACCACAAGGTGTGCTATTGTATTGGTAGATTCAGAATTCTGGATAACTATTATGTTATTGGACTGAACCTCCTTATCAGCATGCCCTGATTTGGTATAGGTTACTGATGCATCCGTCTTTCCACTACTTTTTATTATTTTGAATTACTCACTTTGTCTAGCCTTGTCTAATATTCCTAGTATAAGTCTAATAGTGGACATCGTTATGAAAAATTAAAATTGAAGAATTGTCATCAGCTTTGAGAAATATGATTGACTTAGCTGGACAACAGGTACATTGCAGAAGGTGGTCTTACAGGTGAACGCAAGCGATGGGTTCCACGTAGAGGAAAAACTCCTTTAGATCCTGATGCTGAAGGTTTTATATATTCCAATCCCATGGAAACCTCCTTCAAGCAACGATGTCTTGAAGAATGGAAAATACATCATCGGAAACTTTTGAAAACGTTACGGAATGAAGGACCTGCAGTGTTAGGGAATGTGTCTGAATCTGACTACATTAGAGTTGAGGAGAGATTGAAGAAAATCATCAAAGGTCCAGAACAAAGCTCCTTGAAACCCAAAGCCGCTAGTAAAATGATTGTATCAGAACTAAAAGAAGAACTGGAAGCTCAAGGTTTGCCGACTGATGGTACTAGAAATGTTCTCTATCAGCGTGTACAGAAAGCAAGGAGAATAAATCGTTCTAGAGGTCGGCCCCTTTGGGTTCCACCTGTGGAGGAAGAAGAAGAAGAGGTGAATCTTAGTATAAAGATTATCATGTATTTCTTTTTCTAGTCCAAATTTCTATTTTATTTAATACTTGCCTCCTCCCGTTTGATGCTTCTATAGTCATACATCTTTCCCAGTGTTCCCCTAATACAGCCAAATGCTCTTTGCTTGAGTTCTACATTCAAATTAAGATAAAAGTTTGTTGGCTAATAAAAAAAAAATTATTTCATAGGTTGATGAAGAATTGGATGAATTAATTTCACGGATTAAGTTGGAAGAAGGCAATACAGAGTTCTGGAGACGTCGTTTTCTTGGGGAAGGCCTGAATGAGAATCATAACAAACCATTGGAAGTAGAAGATTATGATGTTCTTGATGCCTCAGATGATGCTGACGTTGGTGATGATGTTGTGAAAGAGGCTGAGGATGATGAGGTCGACGAGGAGGACGAGGAAGTGGAACAAAATGAAAGCCAAGTAGGTGACAGGGTTAAAGATAAGGAAGCTGAAGCCGCGAAACCTCCTCAAATGATTGGAGTGCAATTGTTGAAAGACTCAGAGCACAGTTCAAGCTCATCAAGGAAATCAAAGAAAAAATCTTCTCGGGTATCAATGGAGGTAGAGAAGCTTATTCCTTTTCCCAATGTATCTCTAAATATACTTATACGGTTTATCTCTCGAAGTGGACCAACTGCACACCAAATGTATATGCTTAACCACACTTACGTCTATTGCTTAGCAAATTTCTGATTTCTTCAGTTTTCAAGATAGGAAAATACAAATATATGGGTATCTTGTGTGAGACTAGGGTTCTCTCTCGTGCCTGGCCTCTTTCACAATTGAAATCTAACCTTCTAACCTAACCTTCTGATTTTTGAACAGCTTTTTTGAAATTTAAGTTTTATATATATATATATGTATGTATTGATAAACTCCAATTGCCAGAAGAAAAAATTGGTAATGGACCATAGATCCAAACAGTTTGTTTGGATATCTCTAATGATGCCCACACTTGTCTGTCTGAAGTCCCTTCCTGACAAATAATGAATACAAAGAGCAACAGAATACCTTAATATCTACTTTAGCAGAGCTCCTTTACCACAGCAATAATAAATGGGCGACGACAGCCTTCTATAATGCCTTGAAGTTGGTTGAGACTGGTTCTGTTCATTTCTAAAAGAGTCTATAATCAGTGTGCGGAGATTGGTACTTGTAAAATTTGTTTCTTTTTTCAAGTTTATACCTCCTAGAATGCTGAATTTGGTGGTAGAGTGCTCCTTGAGTGACATTGCTGAGCCATTTAATCTTTTCTCTTCGAAACATAAGAAACTAGAGCACTTCTATACTATTATTTTACTGTTCTTTGTTTGGTCTATGATTTACTTGTGTGTGTACTCCCACCTGAAAAAAGAGATATCTTATACAGTACAATCAGTACCGTGGCCACACTGTAGAATATAAGTTGGTCCAGCATGATGTTGCCCATTTGACAATATTGCTGTGTATAATGATGTTATTTCAGAATTTTCATTTCTAATAAAATTTAGCTTGAACAATGAATGCAGGATGATGACGACGATGATTGGTTCCCTGAGGATATTCATGAAGCATTTAAAGAAATGAGGAAAAGGAAAGTGTTTGATGTATCAGACATGTATACAATAGCTGATGCTTGGGGTTGGACATGGGAGAAGGAATTCAAGAACAAAGCACCTAGAAAGTGGTCACAGGAGTGGGAAGTTGACTTGGCTATTAAAATAATGACAAAGGTAATATTATTCTTGTTGTCCATTATATATATGTATATACAATATTGTCCCACATAAAGGCTATTCTCATTGCTTGACGTGCTATTACATCTTGTGTTCTTTATTGTAGATTTTTAATAACTGGCTCATGTTCCTCTTTTCCTTCCCATACAAAGGTGTAACTTTTTTGTATTCCTCTTAGATTATCTAAGTTTTGATTATGAATTTAGGGGAAGTTTTGCATATCAAACAACTTAAAGAATATGCTTACCTGATTACAATTCTTATTGCTTCTCTCACAATATATTTTGGTAAAAATGTAAAGCAGTAGGCAATAGCAGGCGTAGATATTCCAACTGTTCCTAGTGTCATAACTGGATCTGCATGGTGATCCGCAGTTATATTGCCAATCTTCTCGTGTGTGTGCAGTGTGCTCCATAAATGTGAACTCTATAAATTTGCTCTCTTAGTGCTGGTGATAAGAATGAATTCTGGGTCGACCTACATATCACCAAAAGAGTCTCAGCAGTAAGAACAACATTCTTTTTGTGGTTTATGCTTTGTTTTTTCAGACAAATTGCAGAAAGAGAGGTGAAGTGTTCCACCACAATATAGATATCCACACTAGACTAAATTGTACATCTGGTTCTTACTTTGGAATTATAAATTTTATCTGATCATCTGATGGTATATAACAAAGAAACGGTGTGATATTATTTAAAACCTGCATCCAACTCCAAGTACTGCCCTCTCAAACCGTGTGATATTATTTAAATCCTGCATCCAACTCCAAGTACTGCCCAAGTGTTTTACAGTTTCAGGTTACTAGCGTCATATTGCTCTTCTCGTCTGATGATTACGGCACATACGGCATTTTTCCATAATTCATGTGAAGCTGATAACTTTCAGGTCATCGAATTGGGTGGAACACCAACGATTGGGGACTGTGCCATGGTACTTAGAGCTGCTATACGAGCTCCTATGCCGTCAGCTTTCTTACAGATTTTGCAGACAACACATCAGCTTGGTTATGTTTTTGGCAGGTGAATGATGAGGCTTTCAGTGGAATATTCTTCAACTTTTAATCAAATTATTCATACTGTAAAGAGCGAAAGTCTCATTTGAAACTATTGTTATTGACTTCTTATTGATGTTTGTTGCAGCCCGTTGTATGATGAGATCATCAGTTTGTGTCTAGATCTTGGGGAAATCGATGCAGCTATTGCCATTGTGACGGACTTGGAAACGAGCGGAATCAAAGTACCCGATGAAACACTTGACAGAGTCATTTCCGCTAGACAAGCAAATGAAAATCCAGTCAATGATGCATTACAGTAGTTTTCTCAGACAAATCTTCTTTCCTTTTCATGTTTGTATAGTGTAATTATTCCTTCATCATTCATGGACACAACAAATAGTACAAAGTGATGGTTCTTGACTTGACTTATCTGATGGTCTTGGGAAAGATCTTAAATTGAAACAACAAATCGACTATGGATTCTCCTGGTTACTACAGAATCTTAATTAATGTTGGAACATTTTGCAGCAAGGGGTTTCTAATCAACCAAACATAAAATTATACTTATTTTCAATAATCATCAACGCAATGTATTTTCGTTATTCAATCTATTTTGTTACTTATGAAACAGTTTTTAGGACTTTCTAAAATGGTTCTTGTTTCTTAAACTTTAATAATGAGTGTAAATTTGTAGCTATCTCTTACAACTTTTGAGATACTATATCAATAACTTAACTCTAATTCAATCAGAATGGTAAGTGGTTTATCTCAAATGGGTGTATGTTTAAGTATATCGAGCGTATGTAAAGACTACGATGAAAAAGTAGTAATATATAAGATTTTTGGTACAAAAATATTTCGTACATCGATTGATGACTAAGAATACTTTCTATTATAATCAACATATTGAAACTGACTCTGAATTTCAATATAAGATAAACCAAAGTAATTGAATAACAAAACTATCCTGATTAATATGGATAATTCGTGATTTGCGCCCTCGAATCATAGAAGGCTTGCACAATGCTATCTTAACTTATAAAAATAGCATTTTGCACCTTTTAGTTATATATTCATTGGCATCATGCACCCTCCATTCATTTCAGATCGCTTTTCTTTATGTCAAAATGAATATAAAGGATTTTTTTTCCTATCTTCCCTCCAAAACGAAGCATGAATATTAAAGGGTTTAATACTTATTATAGTTGGTCAATTAAATTACTTAATCTGTTGGATTTAATCATTACTATTTACTTAATTTCATTGGACATATTGATCAAATACCTAATTATATATACTGGTATTTAATTAAATTCTAAAGTACGAGGAATTACTAGAAAATTTATAGAAATATTAAAAAAATTAAGGAAAAGGTACGATAATCAGTGGTGATAAAGTGGTATTAGTTTATACCCTTTTCTTAATTACAACTCATTTTATAAAAAAAAATATATTCCTAGTAAAATAAATTTTATTTTCCCAATATAATATATATATGTCATATGAGATAATAAGCATCGCTAAAAAGTCTAATTTATATGTGTACATATATATATATATTCAAATGTTAGGTAGAAAAATGAAAGTAAGCAAATATAATTATGATTTATAACTTTTGCAAGTCTTATATTTGGACTCTTTCATTTATTTTGACATGAACAAAATTAGAACGATATTTCTTTATTATTGAATGAAAATACATTGATATTTATAAATCGATCAACATATTACTACTACAATATTCAATACGTAATATATAAATATTTCTAAATTACTCAATAAAAAACAAGATATTACTCTTCTAAATATCTATGTCGAACTAAAAAATTTCAAATAAATATTATTAATATCAAATATAATTTAACAATTACTATTAAAATAAAATAATATCTCGGAACTCAGCTTCATTAATTGAACTAGGTGGCAACTTATTCTTTAGAATTAAATACAAAAGTATTTTTTTTTGTTATAATTGTTCTCACGTCCCTCATTTCCTCATTATTTCACCTTTCCCCCCCAACACATTAACAACACTCTCAATATTCATTAACCAAAAAATTGCACTCCATTTGTGCCTCAATTTATATAAAACGTCCATTCAGACTTCACTCTGCATTTTGTCCACTCCTAAAACCCTAAATTAGAACCCCAAAAGCTCATCCACTCCAATGGCGTCCGACGCTACCAATCCAGTGGACTCGCTCATGGCTATTGCTCCCTCTATTTCTACGCCGTCCACCACCCGCCGCATTCAGATCTTCCGCCGCCAGATTCCCTCCATCCTCAACACTTCAGGTACCCTCGCTGATGGTCTCGGCCAACGCCAATGGATGCAATTTCACGCATATTGACACTCATGGTGTCTGAACTTTGCGTGCCATTTTGAATTTGGTCCCGGGTTCTGTTTGAAGGAATTGGGTTTTTTTCTTTTTTTTTGCGCTGTAGCCAAGTTTGTATTTTCTCCCCAATCTGTTTTTGGAAATTTGGAACTTCTCGTTCATGGGGGAATCACCGAATAGTGGTTGATCGAATACATATTAATGCAGGTTGATGGATAGGTACCCGTGTGTGGATTCCCTGTTTTTTTAGAAACATGTAATTCCATTCTTTGAATGTTATTCTATAGGTTATATAGCAATTAGTAACCATGTATTTTCTGAATTATAATTTATTTAACTAGTTTATTAATCTCTAGAATGTACAATTACTGTGACTAGTAAAAACAACTAAGTGGATTGATGTGTTTAAACTCCAGCCCACTTTTATCCATCCAGTTCTGCCCCACTACTACCTTATCTGTTTTCAACACAATAAAACTTTGTAGTAATAGCAACTGAAATTCTTGGACAGAATAATGCTTTATGAGGTTTGTATATTTGGGTTTTATGTAACTTTATAAAGTAAAGATGTAATGGGTATTGTATATTGTATTTGTTGGATCCTAGGCCTCTGCAAGCTAATCAACATTTGCTCATCCTTTGTTTGAACTTAAAGCCGCCCTCAACTCAGTCTTGAATTGGTTTTAAGTTCTAGTTAGCTTGGACTGGAAATTATCAAATTGGGATCATGAGCTTGCAGATGGTTTGAGCTTATTGATTGTCCTAAATATGGTAGAACTAAGGGTAGGGTTATCTGGACACTGCCTCTGATATATTTCTAGAAATTTTGAATGGTTGGATGGGAAGCTTTCAAATGTTAAATGATAATGTGTTTTCGCATAAATATAGCACTACCAAGTTTCTATCACTGTTTATGCTGAGATGCTGTGCTTGTTATAGACAATGTTGATATTTATTCATCTTTGAGGTTGATTTTTTAATCCATGCACGCGCCCCCAATGGGTTTCGAACCCAACACCTCAACTACGAAATATTGTGGTCCTCAACTATTTGGTGTCACCATTGGGGCTGGGAAACCATTGTAAACAGGGAAGTAGATTGCATGATTTGGCAGTCTGGTCGCTCTTACCACTTCGTTTACTGACCACCTAAATTCATGCTGGACTATGGAATTGGTGTTCTCATGATGTGATCTGCCATAACCAATGTGGATTAAAGAAAAAAGATCCCTAATGAAGTGTAATTGTGCACAAGTAGCAAAATTAGGCATTGCCTTGGAGCTCTTATGTTTTTAGTTTTTATCTTTGTGCATATGAACTTGCAAGGCTTCTATCTATAGGGAAATCTGTCATAACACTATTAACTTATTATAGAGGACGTCAAATTGTAGCTGCGCAGTGGTTCACATCATTGTTGGCATTTCCTTAAAAAGGATTTTGTTATGCCATTTCTGCATGTAAACATTAATGTTCAACTTTCTAACATGCAATTCTTCAGACTCTTCGCAGATGACAACCGAGTTTGTATCATTATTGGTTGATTTACTTTTCCAAACATTATCTATCTATGATGACCGTGGATCAAGGAAAGCCGTGGACGATGTTATTATTAAAGCTTTAAGTGAAGCTTTATTTTTGAAAAGTTTTGCAGCAAGCCTTGTACAGGCCATGGAAAGGCATTCAAAATTCCAATCCCTGACAGGATCTTACAGACTTCTGCAATGGTCTTGTCTCCTATTAATTTATAGTCAGTTTGCATCTTTATCAAAGAACGCATTGTGTAGAGTAGCCCAAGCACAGGCCTCCGTACTTCATATTGTCATGCAAGGACCATCCCGTTTGAAAAGGGCTTGCTCAAGAACCTTTTTCAGCTTGTTCACTAAGGTCTCATCTTTATTTTCTCTTCTTTTTTTCCCCCTGAAGTTTGTTCTAATTAATTTCCTGATATATAATGTGCATTTGCTGTTTCAGTCACCAGACATATACAAAACATACATGGAGGAATTGAAAGATGGAAGGATCCCATACAAAGATAGTCCAGAATTAATACATCTGATGCTTGATTATTTGAGCTCCAATCCTGCTTCATTTGATAAATGGAAGGTAAACTCTTCTTTTTCCATCTTATATGACATCAGTAGTAGTAAGCAATATCTTGCGTCTCCCTAAGGTTTTAGGATTTCAGTGTTCTTATTGCCTGGTGTTGTATCTACAGGACATATTTCTCGACATATATGTTAAAGCAGTTCTAAATGCAAGGGAGAAACCCACAAAGGCCCTCAGTGAAGCTTTCATTCCGCTATTTGCTCGACTGTCCCATGAAGATTTTAAGAACACTATACTTCCAACTTCTGTCAAGATGTTGAAACGAAATCCGGAACTTGTCCTTGAATCAATTGGAGTTCTTTTGGAATCTGCCAATCTTGATTTAAGTAAATATGCCATTGAGATTCTCTTGGTAGTATTAACACAAGCTAGGCATGCAGATGAAGGAAGAAGACTTGCTGCTTTAGCCATAGTTAGGTGCTTGAGCCAAAAGTCTAGCAGTCCTGATGCTGTGGAAGCTATGTTTAGTGCTATCAGATCTGTAATGGGAGGTTAGTGTTTTGAATGTATGTTCTTTTAACAAAATCAGTTACTTGTGGGACTGACCATAGTGACTTCTCCAATTTGCAATCAGCCAACTACCAGATATTTGGTTAATGATCTTCTCACAGATTTGGGGATATGAACAGGTTCAGAAGGCCGACTTACATTTCCATACCAGAGGGTTGGAATGATTAATGCATTGAGAGAAATTTCGGATGCTCCTGAAGGAAAATATTTCAGTAGCTTGTCACCAACTATATGTGGATTTCTGTTGTCCTGTTACAAGGATGATGGTAGGTTTTTGGCTTAAAATCTACTGATATCTGCATCTATACATATGCATGGCATGCATAAGATTGCTTGTTATGATATTACTCTGCTTGACTCAATTTGGTTTTAATTTTGGTAAGTACCTATTTTCAAGAAATAATATTATGCTCTCTGCCTGCCAGGGAAATACTGATTCTGTCCTTCTCCCTTTATCTTAAATCTGTTGACATGCAGGAAATGAAGAGGTGAAGCTTGCAACTTTGTCTTGTATTGCATCTTGGGCTGTAAAATCAGCAGATGCTATCTCCCCGGATTTGGTTACATTCTTTGCTTCTGGGCTCAAAGAGAAGGAAGCATTGAGAAGAGGTTGCCTTCGTTGCTTGCGATTGATATGCAAAAATACTGATGCAGTTCTACAGGTGAGGTTATATTTGGTTTGAGATCTGTATTCTTGACCTTGGCTGTTCCGAATATATTTTCACTATTTAGCTAACAGTTTATTTTCATACTCCAGATGTCAGCCTTATTGCTGCCTCTTCTCCAGCTAGTAAAAGCTGGATTTACTAAAGCAGCACAGAGATTGGATGGTATTTATTCACTTCTCTGTGTGGTGAAAATTGCTGCAGTTGATGTCAAAGCAGGTGCTTTTCCTGCTGGCTTCAATTTTGTGCACTAACCATTTTAGCATTGCTAGATTTCAGTCACTTTTTGGTTTACATGTGTGGTTCATGAGGTACAATTCCTTTCCAGTTCTCCTGTTTCTCATATCTTTAATTTCCTTTAGATGAAACTGTATCCAAGGAGAAGATTTGGCAGTTGATATTGCAGAATGAGCCTACAATTCTTCCAGTTTCCTTGGTTAGTGTCCCGTTTACGTTCTTCTTCTTATGATAATATTCAGCAACTTATTGCAACCATATTAGAGATGGATGATTCCTGCCTCTATATCATTCTGTAAGAGTAATAATCCTTGCAGCAATATTACAAAGTTCATTGAGAAGCAGATTAAAAGGCAACCTATAAACTTATTTGTTGAATAATTAATTTAATGATCTTTCCATACACCCAAAAGAGATCTAAGAAAGTCAAAAGCCGACAATTTGGCTGGTGATGTAGCATTATGTTTGCAGCTGTGAAGAGGCACGATTTAAGTCTTCCTTCAAATTTTTTGACCACCTTCATATCCGTGCGCTTATCCTGTTTTGCTTTTGCAGACATCTAAATTGTCAATTGAGGACTTGATGGCTTGCGTTGACCTTGTTGAGGTTCTTGTTGTTGATTACACTCAAAGGTTGTATTATTTAATATATGATAATATTGTGCATCTTGTTTGAGTTGGAGTTGCCGACTGTTCAGCTACTTCTTCCATTCTAATTAAAATGTTATTCTTTATTTGGTGTGTTATATATAGTAACATTTATCAAAGCATCTTTGCATCAACTTCTGAGTCTTCCCTTATATCTTTTCTCCGGAGAATCCGAGCGTTTGAACTAAAATCAGTTTCAGTCTCACTGAAAAGAAATGGATGGTTGTGCCTTCATCCTTGTAAAATCAACAAGAAGTTCTTCATATTTTGTGGGGTGAATATGTAGCCCTAAAGTCAAAATTTTCAAACCAAATGTAAATTGGAACCTACAGAAAATAACAAGTTGCAGTATAATCTGACAAAATGTAAGGCCTAATTGAATTAACCTGTGTGTGCTGCAGGCTCCTGGAGAATTTACCTACCAGAGCATTCATGCAGGTGATTAGCATGATATCACTTGGTTCTATGTTGCAATTATTTCTGGTTATTAATTATTTGCTGTTTTATCTCAGTTTATATTGTTTTTGCTTTGCCATCCAAATTGGGACATAAGGAAAGCAGCCCATGGCACTGCTAGGAAAATTCTTGTTGCATCTCCTCTATTATCTGAAGCTATTTTGCTCGAATTCTCAAGTTATCTCTCTGTTGTTGGAGAAAAAACTACTCTCCTTAAGATGAGGTAAACTCTATTGTTTATCAATCTTCTTCTTTTGCCTCAATTTTAGTCCTTTTGGTTCTTTTCAATGGGCAGATTACTGCAACTTTTCTGAGTCCTTTGGAAGAAAGATCTAAATCAACTTTTATGGTTATATTGATGTGAGCCTTCCCTGAAATGCGCTTGTGGCTTCCAATCAAAACCTCGTATGGAATCCTCATTCATTTTTCAGATCTGATGCAACTAACATCAATCTGGAGCGATAACTATTTGTTGTTTTGTGTTTCCGAAGGGGAGTACTATATTAACATTTTGTCGTTACTAGTAAAGGGGATGATAGAGGAGCTGGAGGACTTACTCAATCACATTATATGGTCTACTTTGCCCTAAACTGGGTTGTTTGGGGCTTATGGTACTCCTCGTTATCTTGTTATCCTTAATTAACAAATGTCAAAACTCCAAAGGACCTGCCTAAAAGTGATGGGAATGAAGCAAATGGAGTCCAGGAACCAATTTGTCAGTGTGAAAGTACTCAGTGGATGAGATGCTTGATCTATATTACCATGATGCAGTGGCTGGAAACTGAATAATTGTCGCCAATGTGCCTGTATCAGTAGGGGAGGAATCAACGATTTATATTTTGGTCTCATAGGGAGCATTCAACAGATCTGGTTTAAGTTTTTAACGTAAAAAGGGAGGAAAAAATTCAAACATTCGCTATAGAGCTATGTGCTAGGAGTCACGACACATGGGCTATTGAGGCACAGTGTTTTTTATGCTAACCGCATTCTTCCACTGGTGCTAGTTTGGAAGCCTGTTCTTCATACCCTTCTAGACTTAATAGTCACTAATGGTTCTTAGATTTTGCGGTTAAAAATGGATCTTGACTATAGTTTTGTTGGTACATATGTCACGCCCACTTGATTGTATCTTCTGAAAATTTGAAACTCAAAGTATGATTTATATTCTGTGAGTGGGTTGTTGGAGAAGTTTTCAATATATCTGGAACTTATCTCCTGCATGCGATTAGCTACACATTGTTTAGCTGCACCCCTGCCTTGCAGGTTGAGTAAGGTTTCCACTGTTCCGGTTGATGAACCTGCATGTTATCCATCATCTCTCTGCTCGGATTTAACGGATACTGCTTTCTGCATAGAAGTCTTTAGTTGTAAGTTGCCCAGAAATAAAAATACATAGGTTTGGTGTCTGAAGCGGTTGATAGGGAATGAACACCTGGTGATGGTTTGTCTGAACTGGTATGGGGTGCTGCAATCAGAACTCATGGTGATAGTTCTTTTCCTTTATATTTCAGAAAGGAGTGGGAGTTCTTACTTTATATATTCATTGGAAAGATAAAAGGACTAAAACCCTGAGGTTCGGAATGTAGATTTTTTTGGTTTATTTCATATGACAAGTTGATCATTAAAGAGCTGTTGGACGGGTGAACAAGGCAGCTGAAGTGGTTCAAAGGTAACATGTGGAGGTGCTTTGTTGAACTTATCTCATATCTGCCTTGAAGAACTGAGAGGCCTTGTGTGCATATTTTCTAATTAATATTATAAAGGACTTAAGGTTGATGGTAATGAGGATGGTGGTTTTGGGTTTGAGAATGAATGGTGGTCTAGGAAGGGGCTGTTGGTGCAATGGTTTGTGTATGAGGCTATCATGACTGAGCTAGCAGCCTAGCACAAAGGGTATGCTAATGAAAATTGGTGGTTATTCGGGTCAGAGATTATTTGTTTTGATTCAGTAGGATGCATGTTAAGGGTTGGAGCCATGTTCATAATGTAATGTCTGGCTTGATTAAGTATGCTGGGAAGGAAAGATTCTTGATATTTGAAGTTTCACTAAAAGGTGAAAACTATCGAGTTCAGTAATAAAATGGGTAAAATTTGGAATTTAGTAGCAAATGTTATCTATTTTTGGTCACTTCAATTCTTTGTTTTGCCTAATGGGCATTGAATTCACAAGTGGTGTTTGCCGGGTTGTTAGAAGTCTTTTTGTTTTGCAAGTTTTTCTTTTATGTCTCCAGTGGATTTTAATTGAGGCCTTAATTTTTATTTGGCAAGTTATGTTATTAAACAATTATGACTTTTTTGTTCTTGGAAATTGCTACATTGTTGATATCTTTTGATTTTTTCTGTACAATACAAGTGAAATGAATTTACTTTGGCTTCGCACATTGAGTTGCTTCCTTTTTCTTTTTCTTTTTGTTTTATTGAAATTATTTGGTATTCAGTGACACAGAAAATATGGTAGATTCTCAAGTTCCATTCCTTCCACCAGTTGAAGTTTTGGTGAAGGCTTTAGCTGTGATAGCATCTGCAGTGTCGGCTAGTGCCCCCGATGCTTGCATGCAGCTCCTGTTTTGCTCACATCATCCATATATTGTTGGGACAGGGAAAAAAGATGCAGTTTGGAAGGTATCTTTCTACTTCTCCTGATGAAAGCTATAATTTTCTTTGGTCTTATTTTGCTTCCTGGGATTCACAATCTGCTTCTGCAACAACTGAAAATACCACCAGCTCTATATCCACTATTTTTGCAATGAAATGATTGTTTCTCAATGGTTGATAGTAACAAACATGCATTTCCGAATTTGGAGCTAGAATTTTGCGGTTTTGTGCTTTCTAATCCCACGAGTAGGACTTATTAATTTTTTTAACATTAAGTGGTAGGATTAATAGTTTTTTCTCAATTAACATATGTGTACCTCATCCTTTTCACAATCATTCTGATGATTTTCTTTTGTTTTATTCTCAGAGGGTGCAAAAATGTCTGCAAAAGTTGGGCTTTGATGTGATTGGTCTTGTTACCTCTAATGTTGCTGAGTTATGCAAGGTGACTAGCATCTCCCACTGGAACTATTCATTGATTAGCTCTGTTAAAATAAATCTATTGGATATTTTTTGAGAGATCAATTGTGCACCTTTCCGATTGAAATGTGTTTTTCCCACCGTTGTCGGATTGCTGATATTGGAATCCTATTCTTTTAACCCTTTGTTTTACTGGTATCATGTTGGTACACCTTTATTTAGCCATCATCCTTATGCCCATTCTGCTGTGCAGAGTTGGCTTTAGTTATTCAGTGAATAAATTTTTCTCTAGTTTTTTGGTTGATAAATAACCTACCAATTCGCAATTACTCGTGCTTTTGTTGCAATGGAAACCTCCATTATGGTCCTTTAATTTCCATAAGTGAAGGAAGAGACAAGAATATTTTACTCATGAGACACTGCGAGATATTATATTAATTTTGTGTTTTAATTTCGTTTTGTAATGAAGAACTTATTAGGTTCGAAGGGACTGATGAGCTCTAATTACTTTGAACAAGAAGGGGCCATAAATTCCTTGTCAACATTGATGTCCATTATACCTGGAGATATATATGCACAGTTTGAAAAGGTTAGCCACGGCTTTTGTTTTCTTTGTCTTTTTGTGCTATTATTTTCAATGGTCACGGTTCAATGGGTTTATGTTGTACTCACTATGAAATTCCCTTTGCAGTATTTCATCAATCTCCCAGATCGTATTGCCCATGACACACTCTCAGAGACTGATATTCAGGTCTTATTTTATCCTGGACTGAGTAAAGATAATCTAGTTGTTTGTTCATTATGGTTGTGAGATTTATGGCTTCTTTATTATAGATGTTATTCGTCTTCTGATACAATTGGCATGCAATTCTGTATCTCCTAGATTCTCTGGCTATTTGTATACATGATATATAACCATTCACTTTGATCTGTTACATGCTTGAGTTTGGTTTCATTGGAGTTGCTAATTCTTGATTTGTTTAACTTGCTGAAGGGAGTATTACTACATTTCTGCTCCTATTGTCCTTGTTAAAATCTGGGTGGCTGCATCTGATCTTCAGTCAATTGTTCTTGTGTTGTTTTTATTTTTTTGTTGTTCTGGGTAATGGCTATCTTCAATTTCCTGAAAATTCTGTTAGTACTATTAGCCTTTGGATGTTATTGTACTATCTATGTGATTTAAGGCGTTACTCGTCTCACTAGTTGTTGCTTCACAAAGTTGTAAGACAGAGTTCACTGATAATTTTACTTTCTTGGTGGCTTTCCCAACTTGCACACTAGCATTCTCTTACTATGAGTTCATCCCGTCGTAAAAGTACTAGTGTGTTTCTTGGTTCCTGCTTGTGTACTTTCTTATGTTTTTGCAGTTGAATAAATCTGGCTTGTTGTTTGAAGCTTTAAAGTCTAAACCTACAGCACCAAGTAGCTCGTATCAGATCTGTCCAATCAATGTCTTTTGCACAGAATTAATGACCATAAATATTCAATTTTATTTGGGGATATGGAGAAACTTCTTATAATCTACTCTATCATGCTAAGAAACCCTTAAGGCTCTGAGACTGCTGATCATTACATTCTGCCTTGTTGGGTTATTAGATTTATTTGCTTATATAAATGGTCTCCAAATTTCATTTTTGTCTCATTTTCTTTTGCCTTTTGTCCTTCGATTTTCCAAGAGGTGTCGTGGAAAATAAATATGTTCTAGATGTAGTTTTCTGCATTAGTGATAGTGCTCTTTTGAGTTGACAATAATTATTAAAATTTTCCACTAGGGGTTTTACACATGACAGAGGGAGTGCGTCTAAACCTTGCTAGCATCTTCCTGCAATGGTTACTCATTATATTATTGGTTATCAGATCGAGCAAAGCTTGAATGGTTGCAAAGTATGTCTTAGTGTTCTGTTATCATGCATGAAAGGGTGAAGGAGACTGTTTGTCTGGGCATTGACAATGCCGATTAAGAGTCTTCGTCCTTTTTAAATTAACAGGCCATGATCATCTGTCATATGACTTGTATGCTGCTGCAATTAATCTGTTACTTTCGTCTGGTCTCTCATTAGGTGTGATTGTTGGTGATCTATTTTTGCATGGTTCAGAATTCTTTTGATCATTTTGCCTTGCCTTGGTAGTGTGAAGTTATGGTTGATCACTTTTTCATGAGCTTCAGTATCCTGTCTTGTTTTTTGTTCCTCACATCTATGAAGTTTGCCTTTCTTGTAATCTTCTTGTGTAAGGCCATTTCCAGGTGACTTGTTTTGTGTGCTTGACTGAAATGGACTCATCTTTGCTAGTTTTCTCTTTCCATTTCAGATATTTCGTACTCCTGAGGGAATGCTTTCAACTGAGCAAGGCGTTTATATTGCGGAGTCTGTTGTGTCCAAGAATGTTAGGCAAGCAAAAGGACGCTTCCGAGTTTATGGTAGTGATGACACCATGGTAATAGCACGTGAACTTGTCAGTGAGAAGTATTGAGATAGCTTATAATGTGTGTCCTAACCAGAAAGTTCATGGCTTCAGGACCAAGTTAGCTCTAATCACTCTGTTGTCAACTCAAATCATTCTACAAGGCGGGATGTACCCAATAAAGAAGTTGCTGGTGCTGGGAAAAAAGATGCTGGAAAATCAATGAAGAAAGCTGGCAAGTCTTTTACATATACTAATCTGGGATTGATGTCCCTCCCTTCCGCCGCCCCCCCCCCCCCCCCCTCCTTGGCTTATATGTCTTTGTTTCTCTTATTTTAATGTTAACAGAGAAGACAAAAACGGCGAAAGAAGAAGCTCGTGAGTTGCAGCTTAAAGAAGAGGGTCGTATTCGTGAAAAGGTCATGTCAATTCAGCAGAATATTTCTTTGACACTCAAAGCTTTGGGAGAAATGGCCATCGCTAATCCCATATTCACACATAGTCAGCTTCCTTCTTCGGTTAGTTTTCTTTCTTGTAGGATACAGTATTTCATTCGCATGTTTGGCTCTCACATTCATATACTTGTGGTAGTTGTCAGTAGTAGTTACCTAGTTGAGGATTATGTTGTCCTTTAGAAGATTTTGTTATTTTGTTCAGTAGTGTGCATGATTATGAGAGATTTTACAGATATCAAAGATGCTGCTGATTGTGGTATTGTTGTACAAATAATTTTCTTTCAAGATAATTTTCCCATCGTAGTTAACATGAAGGAAGGATATACTCTTTGGATTTGAGGGATCTACCTCTCACACCTTTAGGGCATCAAATACTGTGACAAGTGTTTGACACTTGTGGACATGCTTGCAACATGATTTGCTGCTTAGGGATTATCCAGGAAAAGACATTAAGGGCTTGGACATGCTAATTTGATATTGTGGGCGTAAATTTCTTCTATTATTTGCAAAATTGCTGTTGAAGTAATATATCTTCTATTATTCTTTTATCAATAAGCATGAGTTCACCGAGTTTGGCAGCTTTGAAGACAATATATCTGCTACTCATAATGAGGCTGACATTTTCCATGCTATCATCTATTTTCAGGTGAAGTATGTGAATCCTTTTCTTCGTTCCCCAATTGTTGGTGATGCTGCCTTTGAGGCATTGGTGAAGCTTTCAAAATGTACTATTGATCCTCTTAGCAATTGGGCCCTTGAGATTGCCACTGCTTTACGCCTGATTGCCACAGAAGAAACTAGTATCTTGTGGGAATTATTTCCATCTATTGGCGAAGAGGAGGACAATGGAACACCATCATTGGGACTCTTTGAACGTCTAGTCAGCGGCTTAACCAGTTCGTGCAAATCTGGACCTCTTCCAGTTGACTCTTTTACATTTATTTTTCCGGTAACTATTCTACTCTATTTCTGTCGACTCACTGATTTGACGCTTCAACAAACTACCATTTACGTTCATCAATTTTTTGTGCAGGTAATTGAGAGGATACTGCTTTCTCCCAAGAAGACAGGTCTTCATGATGCTGTTCTCCAGATCCTTTTCTTGCACATGGATCCTATTTTACCTTTACCAAGGATAAGAATGCTATCAGTTACGCACCTGATACTAACAGCAAATTGCACTTTGCCAGTTGATCTCTCCAGTTATTATTTTACTCATGCTATACTTTGCAGGTTTTGTACCATGTTCTGGGCGTTGTCCCTGCTTACCAAACATCTATTGGCCCAGCACTGAATGAGTTGTGCCTTGGTTTATTACCAGATGAAGTAGCCCCTGTATGGCTTTGTTTGTTGTTAGTGCACTTTTGCAACCTTTCTCATTGTTCCATTGAAGCCCATTTAATTTCGTATGCTCTTTGGTCAGGCCAATTGCTCAATTCCACAAAATGTTGAGGTTGCAACCAGCATATGGCTTGCTTTGCATGACATAGAGAAGGTGTAGAATCCTTTCTTTTCCCCAATTATATATTACTTGAGCTATGCTTATTTTTTGCTTATCTGTTCTATTCTTCACAACTGTGCCATATAGTGGACCACTCTGTGTTTCTTTCTGAAGTATTTCGCTCAATTGAAAATGTTTATCTTGATGTTTAAACTTTTTCCTTGTGTTTATATATCCACCGGATCTATGTTTCTTAAACTTGATGGCTCTTGTATTCATTTGGGCTTTGACTTGTTCAACTTCTCTTCCACTATCAAGAACCTGTTGTGGCAGAAGCTCTATGACGGATCTGAAATTTTTTTTGTGTTTCTTTTCTGTTTATTATAAAAATGTATTTTGCTGTTGATACCTGATGCATCTGTGCCTTAATTTGATAACTTGATGTCCCTTGTTTTTTATTTCATATTACCCTTTTTTTCAAAGGCATGTTGTTGATATTTTTTTTCCCTACTTATCTGACTTGTTCCTTGTGGTTTTTCATGGTTTCTTTATGGGAATGTTCAAAAATTCAATCTCAGGTATAATGATGCTAGTATAGTTTCACTGTGACGAACTAAGCTGACCCTATTTTCACTCTTAAACAATTTGATGGATTTTGTTCACTTTTACATGGTTCATGTTTACAAATTTTAATACCTACCATACTTGCTAAACAACAAAGGCAGAATAGTACTGTGGAAATCTTGTCATCATTTTGTTATTTTCTCAATTTTTCTTGTTGAATTTAGATAAATTGCTACAGCCACAAGCTTTATCCTTCCGTTGGATTGTTTTTGTAATGTGAGATGACTTGGATTATATACCTTAGCATTCACAATAGTGTTCCTTTTTGCTCCTGTCAGCCTGTTCTATGTGTCTAGAGATTATATGCACCTTTTGCTGGAGAAACTAGATTCCTGTGGTTCTGTTCTGTTGCCAGAGAAATTGAGAGAGGACAGGAGACAGAATAAAATATTTGGTTACTTGGTCTTAACTCAAATGATACGGGGGTGGGAATAATCACGATTTTATGGAAGATAATGGAGAACTTGGATAAACTTTATTTTGAAACTTATATTTCAATTTAATTTATGATCCTGGATGTCCAACTCATCTCGAAAGCTGAAAGAGCCCAAGCAAACTAAGTTTGTCATTCCTTTTCGCCTTCAGTCTGTTGCAGAAGTTGCTGAGGATGTATGGGATAGTTACCGTTATGACTTTGGTACCGACTACTCTGGACTCTTTGAAGCACTTTCACATGTTAACTACAATGTTCGAGTTGCTGCAGCAGAGGCACTTGCGGCTGCTTTGGATGAAAACCCTGACTCCATACAGGTAACATACTAATCGAACTTTGAAATGTGTGATTTGTAAACAATTAGTTTCACTTTTTCTGACCATGTGTCATTCAGGAATCCCTGTCAACTTTGTTTTCTTTATATCTTCGCGATGTTGGATTTGCTGAGGAGAATATTGATGCCGGTTGGCTTGGCAGACAAGGAATTGCTCTGGCTTTACTCTCTGTGGCAGATGTTCTTCGAACCAAAGATCTTCCTGTTGTGATGACCTTCCTGATATCACGAGCTTTGGTACCCATACTTGATGTCTTGCACACCTATGTTAATATCATTTAACTAAATCTGAATGCTCAACTTGATGTTCTTTCTTGAACTCCTTAGACTGGATATTGTGAAAACTATTTTCATGCAATCAGATGTGCAGTTTTTGATGGATTCGAGGAGGCACTTTCTTAGTTTTGCTATATAAATTTCCACTTTTACTTTTCTACAATTTCCTCTTCTTTTTGTGTCTGACTGAAATTGAACTTGGTGCATGAACTTCTACCTGCAGGCTGATCCCAATGCCGATGTTCGAGGAAGAATGGTTGATGCTGGTATTATGATTATTGACAAGCATGGAAGAGACAACGTTTCCTTGTTGTTTCCCATATTTGAGAATTACTTGAACAAAAAGGCAACTTCCCTCTCTAATGTTACCTGCTGGTTCTTACTTTTAAATCCTGATTTTATACTTGTAATATTGTCTCTATATATTATATTCCTGATCTAATTTTGAAAAATCTGCATTTCTTGGTTGCTATTATGTACATTTTGGACCTTCTGAGAGGTTGAGTTTACTAAATGAAACAGTATTTATTCCCTTACTTTCTTATCTATGAAACTTGCAGGCGTCAGATGAGGAAAAATACGATTTGGTGCGTGAAGGTGTGGTCATATTCACAGGAGCCCTGGCAAAGCATTTGTCAAAGGTCTGAGCCTTTCCTTATAAGCTGACTAACAGTGAAATGGATGTTTCACATGAAATTTCTGTTGATTTGTGTCATATTCCAGGGTGACCCTAAAGTTCATGCTGTTGTGGAGAAATTGTTGGATGTACTGAACACTCCTTCTGAGACTGTACAACGAGCAGTTTCTTCCTGCCTTTCACCATTAATGCAATCAAAGCAGGTATTCCGCTGGTTCCCTATAAGACTGAGACACTCTTTTCAAACTGCTTGTGCTTTTCTTGGGAACCATTTTTGAGTTCCTGATTTCTCTGCTTATAGTAAATTTTATATATCTTTAATCTGTTGTAGATTGTACCGATGTTCTTTGTGGTTTTGGATTAAGTGAATTTGTTTGTCCTATTTGTAACTTGGTTTCTGTGGACATAGCCAATTGAATCGGAGTCATGCTAACAAATTCTGATACTTTATGTGTATGGTACATGGACTTGTTAGCAATTAAAGTATGACAAATTTTTCCAACCTAAAGTGATCAGTCATTCTTACGGTTCCATGTGTTTGGATGGATTATCTCACTCTTATTCTAGTTGGCAAATTATATTCCACGTTAATGAGAGTGTTGGAGATAACTCAAAGAAAATATGCCTAAATTTTCTGGCACCTTATGCATCAGGAGGAAGCAGCAGCTCTTATTTCCAGACTTCTTGATCAGCTGATGAAGAG
>NC_026148.1:15720220-15794175 GCF_000512975.1 Sesamum indicum | reverse complement strand
TAGCTGGAGTGGTTAAAGGATTTGGGATATCATGTCTGAAGAAGTATAATGTTGTGACAGCCTTACGAGATGGGCTTTCAGACAGGTTTGATTTGGAGAGAGTTTCATGTCATAATTGTTGACTTCTTTACTTCTTTTCCTTTACCTCACGGTTACAGTAGTTGAGCAACAGCTGGAAGCAGGGATCTAGGCTTTTGAATTTGTGGTTACAAGAACGAGTCAGTTTAACTAATATTTGTATATTTTTTCCTTATAATTTAATTCGTGACCGGATGTTATCAAGGTAAATTAAAAGCAATAGATAAGGTACTAGAAAAATGTGTTCTTGAATATTTTTAGAGTAAAATGTTTATAATTGTATCAGAAAATATCAGATTTTGCTACATATTTTAAAAATTTAAGATCAAATTTCAAAATCTCAAAGTGTGCTATCCTATCGAAAGTAATTTTAATAGTTATGATAAGTTACAAATATTAAGCATTGCTGGAGAGATTTGTATATTGGACAAACTTTAGGTGCCATTTTGTAAATTTAACCAAACGTTGCTGGGGGTTTATATTCATCATTTACACGAGACCATATTGTTGAGGGTAAAAGTGGATCTTCACTGTTTGTTTTTCCTGATGTCCTCTTTCTGCTGCTGTGGCCTAATGAAAAGGAAATCTGTCAATGAATATTAAACCTTAGGGAGGAGGTACTGTGTACCGTACAAACATCAACCAAGGTCTCTACAATTAACTCCTACTTTTCGTCACCTGAATTCTGAATTTGACATAAGATCATAGGGACTTGGAAATTTTATGATGACAATCATGTATGGAATGCAATATAGGTCTTTTCAATTATCTGTTTGAATATTTCATTCAAATCACAACTGAAAAAGAATAATTTAGTATGATATAATTGGTGCATACAGTTCAGGTCAATTCTAATACTGAAGAAGTTGAATTGCAATTTGCAAACATGGATATCTTTACTGTTAAGAAGAAACTCACTGGAATGGGACTTGGATGACCAATAAGTTCTCATATTGCATTATATATGTGGATTTTTCTTTTCTCTTGTATACTCATAAGTGGAGTAACATGCTTATATTCTCAACCATTCTGTAGTCTACACACCTTGATCATTTTTGGCAATGGTTTTGGTATCGGATTGTGGGAATTATTCATAATCAGCAGGCTCCCTGATCCAGCAACAATGCTGTCATATTTTTGCACTGCAGAAATTCTGCTAAAAGCCGTGAAGGAGCTTTGCTGGCATTTGAATGTTTCTGTGAAAAGCTGGGGAGATTATTTGAACCGTACGTGTTTTGAGATTATCATGTGAAACATTTGCTCCCGTATTAACTCCTGACAGAGTGATGATGAACTCCCTCCCCTCTTTTTCCTTCAGGTATGTGATTCAGATGTTACCCCTACTCCTTGTATCCTTCTCTGATCAAGTTGTTGCTGTTCGAGAAGCTGCTGAGGGTGCAGCACGTGCAATGATGTCAAAACTTAGTGCTCAAGGAGTCAAACTGGTTCTTCCGTCCCTTTTAAAGGTTTTCATTTTCATACCAGCTCCCAAGTAAACTTGATTTTGCTAAACGTCTTCATTTGCATGTACCAGCTCCCTCGATGAACTTGGTTTTGCTAAAGTAGAACTTTAACTACTTGAGATTGATTTTGTGAGACTTGGTTGATTATAATGTTGATATAATTCCCAACTTGTAGATGAATGTGGTTGGATGTCGGACTAATTTTCTTCTGTTAGTCTCCTCCAAAAAAGTATGATAGTTTTCTGAAGTAGATTGTATCCAGAGCTTGATGTGTTTGCAGTTGCTTAATCATCTGAAATTCAGATTTTGACAAATTTCACTGAACTCTTAGCTGTTGGATCCCTCTGACTGGACTTGCCAAGGGAATTTTGTTCGAATTTCGTGGTTTGTTGGTTTCTAGTAAAATGATCTTCATATCTTCAAAATAGTAATCTATTATATCAGTTTCTGTTGTTGAAATGTTCCTCTGCCCTGCCTGACTTCTCACATCTAGATTGCTCCCCAAGTTCCAGATTGAGATATATGTATATATATATAGTACTGGGTATAAGTACATGTCAAGGATGACTTTTTCAGCTGAGCCATTCAAATTTTATTAACTTCATCATATAGTGGAATGATTGAAAAACTTCTACTTTTATATACTTGCATGTCTTGGTTGTGTTTTAGTTTCATGTCCTGGTACAGAGCTAGTTTAGAGATTGTTGAGCATTTTCATTTGTTTCTAGGGAACTTTACACCACGTGTAAATTCAGGATAATGTTTAATAGAAACAAAAAGAATTCAAACACAATAACAAATTTTGTGAATCTAGAATATCTGAAAGAGGTGGTAGTGAAATCCAAGTTGGTCCCAAATTTTTAGTTAGGAGATCAGGTTAAAACTTAAATTTCGAATTGCATAATATTGCCATCTTAATTGTAACGGAAGATATTCTCCTGTCTTAACCATGTAAATGCTTCCATCTTGTATCAAGACGCCAATATTGCTTTTCAAGATCTGCACATCATTTACTGATCACATATAGCTTTTACTTAACATTGGTATTTAACGGAAAAATATAAGGGCCATCTTTTGGAAATGACAGAAAAATTCTCTATATGCGTTCTAAGATATCTTCTTATGCTAACACCACAGTATAATGGTAAGAGTCGATTAAGCTGGTTTCGAGTTTTGTGCTTCCGTGGGAGTTAACATTATTCCTTCATCCTTTCTCAATTTGGTGTCCTCCGATCAGTTTCATTTTGTAAGCATGTGAGCAAAGGTTAACTATTGTGCTTCTCATGTCAGGGTCTTGAAGATAAAGCTTGGAGAACGAAGCAAAGCAGTGTACAGCTACTAGGTGCAATGGCTTACTGTGCTCCACAGCAACTCTCTCAATGTCTTCCCAAGATTGTTCCAAAGTTGACGGAGGTTTCTGATTTTAGATTTCCTCTGGCTTTTGTCTTTCTCTGCTTCTTACACACATAGAACGCATGTATGAAGTTTCAGTTGATGGGCTGCTAGATTTGAGCTGTTTTTTCGGTTTTACTACAGGTACTTACAGATACTCACCCCAAAGTTCAGTCAGCTGGGCAAACAGCGCTTCAGCAGGTAAAATAGAAATTATTCAAAGTTCAATTAGTGCACTTTATTATATTTTGATGAGTCTCCATTTCGGTTAGGTTGGGAGCGTGATTAAAAATCCAGAAATAGCAGCACTCGTCCCCACACTTTTGATGGGTCTCACGGATCCTAATGATTATACGAAGTATTCTCTTGATATTCTTCTCCAGGTAAAATATCAACCTCACTCATGTTCGTGGAGTGTGTCGTCTTAGTGCAAATGGGTTTCTAATGGCTTCTGAATTTTGCAGACAACCTTCATTAATACTGTAGATGCTCCTTCTCTTGCACTCTTGGTGCCCATAGTCCACAGAGGGCTGAGGGAAAGGAGTGCCGAGACAAAGAAGAAGGCTGCCCAAATAGTTGGGAACATGTGTTCGTTAGTTACAGAGCCGAAGGATATGATTCCTTATATCGGTTTGCTTCTCCCTGAAGTTAAAAAGGTAACTTTTTATTGATAACTACTGTAGCCAATTGTTAAGAGAAGGAATTTATATTAAAATTTAATTGTTTGTTAACAGGTTCTCGTTGATCCAATTCCTGAAGTTAGATCAGTTGCTGCAAGGGCGATTGGTTCTCTCATAAGAGGAATGGGAGAAGAGAACTTCCCTGATCTTGTTCCATGGTTATTAGATACTCTGAAGTCTGATGGTAGCAATGTTGAGCGTTCTGGAGCCGCTCAAGGACTGAGTGAGGTAAGAAAATAGTAATTTGTTTTTCTTTTTCATTTTCATCATTTGTTTGAAAAGTACATTATACTCCTGGTTGTATGAACAATGGTTATTATGATTACTTTCATTCTGTTTTCATTTGTGTTTGAGCTTCTCCATTTGAAGCACAGGGGGAAGGGTTTTCTTGGCTCATGCTCTCTAGAAATGGGTGGGACTCTGTTGTTGTTTTGGAGCTACTCTTGAATCACGGTTTTGATTACTGTTTAAGCTGAGATCAATTTCTGAACTGCCTTTGCACACTGACCAACATATCATCTATTTGACACTAATGTTCGAATTACGGATACACCCCTTGCCTTTTTTTAATTTACTAGTACACCTTACGGCTGTAGTTAATTAGAACTACACCACCTAGTGCAAAATCTTACACAAATACCCCATAGATAACACTAATAACCCCTCAGGGGTGTACTAGTAATGTTACGAAGGGCGGAGCGTGTTTGTGTAATTAGAACTAATCTCAAGGGGTGTCAGATGTAAGTCACTCTTGATATTATACATTCACAGCCAATTGAATCTGATATTCTGCTGCTTAATTGAAGGGTGCTGCTCACAGTACCCCTATGTTATAACATTGCAGAAGTTTGTCGTTGCTTACCTGTATACCTGACAAAGAAAGACACTCTGGAGAAAATCTTCTTTTACTTCTTTCAGAAATTGAAAAAATGTTGCTTCACTTATCAATGCTTGCAAATACTTTATGTTTAACGGCTTAGAGTTAGTGGTGTTTCACACCATTAATTTAAGTGAGACTTTTAGGTAGAATATTCTCAAGTTGATGAAATGTGGTTGTTCTTCATACTTTGAGATGTGATTTATTATTTTGATATTATGCATGGATATTGGTGAAAGGATGATTTCTTGGTTCTTATTATTTTTAATGGAAGTGACGATGCGATATGCTGCGTCTTCTGTCTTCAGGTACTAGCTGCACTTGGGACACAGTATTTCGAGGACATACTTCCTGACATTATAAGGAACTGTTCTCACCCAAAAGCTTCAGTTCGAGATGGTTACTTAACGCTTTTCAAGGTGAATATTGTTTTTCACTGGTTTCTGTATATCTTTGTTTCAATTCATGCAGGCTATATAATTTGATGAAACGTTTAAACTGTCCTGCAGTATCTGCCAAGATCTTTAGGTGTTCAGTTCCAGAACTATTTGCAACAGGTTCTCCCTGCTATTTTAGATGGTAAGCCCCGCTCCTCAAGTTATGGTTCAGATGAATGCTCAATGCAGCTGGTGTTCTGGTCAAACGGCTTCACTTTCATGTTTACTGGAGTTTTTGTAATGTTAGCATTCTTTTTGTCCAGGTCTTGCTGATGAGAATGAGTCTGTACGTGATGCGGCACTCAGTGCTGGGCATGTCCTGGTTGAGCATTATGCAACAACGTATGTGCTTATGAACGATATAGTTTCCTCTATATCTCGAGCGGTCATTCATATTTCTGCATCTTGATTGACTTTAATTCGATACTATTTGGTCCTGTATTCATATGATTTACTTGTTGCATTACGTGTGGCCAAACGATATGATGCTTCCACATAAAAGTTTTGAAACTTACCTTTAATAGCTTGCTGTATTCTTACTGCTTGAGGTGGCTTTTCAGTTTTAAGTTTAACTATTATGATCTGGAGTGGCCTTGCCTTTATATGTTTTCAGATCTCTGCCACTACTCCTTCCTGCTGTGGAGGATGGTATATTCAATGATAACTGGCGAATTCGACAGAGTTCTGTGGAATTATTAGGCGATCTTTTATTTAAGGTGTGTACTCTTCACAGCCTTTCTGGTCTTCTTTCCCTTGTTGAAGCTACATAATCGTATCATCTTATTTAGGTTGCTGGAACCTCCGGAAAAGCACTTCTGGAGGGTGGCAGTGATGACGAAGGTGCTAGTACTGAAGCACAAGGACGGGCTATTATTGAAGTTCTTGGAAGAGAAAAGCGTAATGAAGTTCTTGCTGCCTTGTATATGGTTCGTACTGATGTCAGCATAACTGTTCGGCAGGTATAGTGGTGTTAACTCTTTATTATGACTTCTGCTCTTGGTTTTGTATTCCAAGTTTTTCTCCGTCATAGTATTTTTATATTTTAACTTTATGTTCTGCCAGGCTGCATTGCATGTGTGGAAGACCATAGTTGCAAACACTCCAAAAACTCTGAAGGAAATAATGCCAGTGTTAATGAACACGTTAATCACTTCTCTGGCTTCATCTTCTTCAGAGAGGAGACAGGTGCCTTATTAAATGCTGTCTCATGAGATTGAAGAAATGTAATTTAGTGAACATATTATTGACATGTAAAATTGTTCTCTTAATAGGTTGCTGGACGATCATTGGGTGAGCTTGTCAGGAAGCTTGGTGACAGAGTGCTTCCTCTGATTGTTCCAATTTTAGCACAGGGTCTTAGTGACCCGAATCCTAGCAGAAGACAAGTGAGCGTTTCTTCTCTTTCCTATTGCAAACTATATTTTGCTCACCTGGCACCCAACTTAATAATTAAATGGCTGAATATGTGGTTGAGCTGTTGTTGCTTAATTGCAATCTTAGGTATTCACAAGAAGCAATTTCTGATATACATAGCAATAAACAAATTCTTTAACTGTTATTTGTTACTCTAACTTTGTGTAGTTATCAGTTTTGGAATCTGTAAGAAATGTGGTTATATATTTAAATATTTTTCATTATTTTAACTATTTATACAAATTGAGATGCAGGGTGTGTGCATTGGTCTAAGTGAAGTGATGGCTACGGCTGGAAAGAGTCAGTTGCTAACTTTCATGGATGAGCTAATTCCTACAATCCGGACTGCGCTTTGTGATAAGTCTGTATCATTTTTTTTTTCGGGTATGTAACTGCAGAACATGGTACATAGATTACTCATACCCTCCTTTTGTTTATCGCTTTCTACAGCACGCCTGAGGTTCGCGAGTCTGCAGGCTTAGCATTCAGTACCCTGTACAAGGTATCCTTTCAACATACCTATAAAAAGATTTGGTTGATGCGTAACTTTGTAAAATGAAAGTTCTTCATGTTTTTTGGTTATGTAGAGTGCTGGTATGCAAGCAATCGATGAAATTGTTCCAACGCTTCTTCATGCTTTGGAGGATGAACAAACCTCTGATACTGCTCTAGATGGCCTAAAGCAAATCTTGAGGTATGTTTTAGGTTCATATCTGTGGTTGCTTTGTATTATTTTTTTAACAGTTGCAATACTAAATTATCTTTGTTAATTATAGTGTCAGGACCACTGCTGTGCTACCTCATATCCTCCCTAAGCTCGTTCATCTTCCACTGTCGTACGTACAAACGTTTGCAGATTTCTTGAACTTTTTATATGGACAGTACTCTACATTTTTACCAACATATCTTGGTTTGCCTACAGCGCCTTCAATGCGCATGCTTTGGGAGCTCTGGCTGAGGTTGCAGGACCTGGTCTAAATTTCCACCTTGGTACTGTCCTTCCTGCTTTACTTGCTGCTATGGGCGATGATGATAAGGTATGTGGTGCTCCTGATCTGCAACACTTAAAATATTTAACAGCATACTGTTCAGTTACAAAAATAAACCAGTTTCACGTTTTGTGTTACCCGAGGGGTTTTAAGATAGAGAGTCTTGTTCCCTTCACCTTCATCAACATGTGTCAAGACAACTCCTCCCACTTTGTGGTTTCCTGATCTTCCAATGGAGATCTATAAAGTATCGTTATAATTACATAAACATCATTAAAGATGAGAATAGAGGTGCCTTTTTTTGGGGGGGGGAATGATTCTTGTGTTTGACCTCAGATAATAGTGAATTATGATCAAATTCTTAACCGACAACAATCTGAAGTAAAAATGGGTTGTTGACTTTGAGATCTAATGAATGACCCCTAATATATTTGTATTAGTCAGCATGACTCCCTCTTGTGTCGCAACTTTCATATAATTGATGCACAATGTCCAATTTGCTTGGTTACCTGCACAATATATGAGACTGTGTCCATGCTTCTAGATACTTAATTATATAATTTGAAATTGCATAAATACTTATTAACTGAATATTCTGCCCACTTAGAATGAGATGACCAAAACTGAAAATATTTAATCATACATGCTGTTGCGTTCTCTGCCTCCATTACCTAATTTTGATCTTGCTTATTTATGTGGTTAAGTGATGTTTATTTATGCTTCTGCTTTTCTTTGAAATTGTAGAATGTTCAGGAGTTGGCAAAGAAGGCAGCAGAAACAGTCGTCTTGGTTATTGATGACGAAGGCACAGATTCTTTGATCTCCGAGCTTCTAAAAGGCGTTGCTGATAATCAGGCAGGAAATGTTTGTTGTTGACCTGCAATATTCTCTGGACCACCTCTGAGTCCTGCACAAAGAATAAAATAACTACTAGCAAAGAATCCTAATTGATTGCTTATTCATTCTTCCAGGCTTCGATAAGAAGAAGTTCTTCGTATCTGATTGGGTACTTCTTCCAGAATAGCAAATTGTATCTGGTTGATGAAGCACCAAACATGATATCTACCTTGATAGTTTTGCTTAGTGATCCCGATTCTGCTACAGTTGCGGTAATGTCCAAAAGGATATCTAGTGTTGTATCAGTTTAGGTTCTGCATTTTTCACCCTGTGACATTTTCTATAGGTTGCATGGGAAGCATTGCTGAGGGTTGTAAATTCAGTGCCTAAAGAGGTTCTTCCTTCATATATTAAGCTGGTCCGGGATGCGGTGTCTACATCTAGGGACAAAGAACGCAGAAAGAAGAAAGTAAGTTTTGACAGTCTGCTATTTTGTAATTGCAACAGATGGAAGATACCTTGAATGAGATACGGAATTTTTTTTTATTAAATTCATCTGCTGAAGATCAGTTATTTATGATTAAGTTATGAGCATTTATTCCTTGGATACAGGGAGGACCTGTTCTAATACCTGGATTTGCTCTGCCAAAAGCTCTTCAACCTGTACTACCTATCTTCCTCCAGGTACTAAATCGAATTTCACTGAAGTTGATTATCTAGATATCTGCAGTCTGAAAGTAGTTGGTTTTCGGCCCTCACCAAAAAGGGGCTAAAAAGAACAAAATAGAAACAGAATAAATATCATAAAGTGATCCCCCCCCCCCCAAGAAAATTGCTGTCTGGAATAGCAACTGAGCACTTTCAAATCTATGCAGCAATTTAATTTTTCTTGTCAATGTTCTTGGTTCTGCGTGCAGCTTCTGGAGAGTGGTACTATATTAATCATTTTTTAAGTTATCAACTCGGAACTTTCAAAATTGTTTTTCTTATTTTTTTATGTTTTTGAATAATTGAATGAAGAATCTAGAAGCCGTATGTTTCATGTTTATTATAACAGTTATGCTTATGAAGCCTGTGATTGATGTCATATCATATTTTCTTGTATGTTTTCGTTTCAAATTCTTCTTATATTAGCTTCTTAGAAGACCTGATGTGTAATTTTATGTTTCTCAGGGTCTTATAAGTGGATCTGCTGAACTAAGAGAACAGGCAGCTTTGGGTCTTGGCGAGCTGATAGAAGTGACAAGTGAAAAGGCTCTGAAAGAGTTCGTTATTCCAATTACAGGGTATGTGATATGATATTTTTTATTCACGCGTTTAAGCTGAAGCTGCTTAGTGCTCAATTAGATACTTCTCTTTGGGTTTTCCTGACATATAAAACATTTTGGTTCTTGGACTGATTTTTACTTTTCACGGAGATTTAGTATTATTTCTGACCATGCTTTGTGGGAATCTTAGTTGCTAATTTATCTTACAAAACCTTTGTATATATATATTTTTTTTTCAAATTTATATTATCAAAGAGAAAATCTACTTCTAATTCGGTGATGTCCTTTTCTATTTGAAGTATTTTAATATCAGAATAATTATGTGTGTACTTATATATTATATTTTTCATTAGAATACGTTTTCACTTAAATATTTAGACAAATTAATTTACTGCACAAATGTCATCATATTCTGTACACAGTTATCAGCTTCCTAACTGGTTTGTCCCTTGCATGACCCTTTGACGTTTCTAAAGTAAGTTGAACGCGCACATTAATCTTACATGTGCTTTTCTTTAGCCCACTGATTCGCATCATAGGAGACCGATTTCCTTGGCAAGTAAAGAGTGCAATTCTGTCAACTTTGAGTATCATGATACAGAAGGGTGGTATTGCACTAAAGCCTTTTCTTCCCCAACTTCAAACAACTTTTGTCAAGTGTCTACAAGACAATACAAGGTTAGTTCATGGGAATTTTGCTCAATTTAATGCTATCTGTTAGGCCTTTACCCGTGGAGTGATATTGGCATGGAGAACTAATTTACTTATTTAAGCCTTCATTTCACCATCCTATATTGTGTTGTAGGACTGTACGTTCAAGTGCTGCATTCGCCCTTGGAAAGCTTAGTGCTCTCAGTACCAGGATCGATCCCTTAGTTGGTGATCTTTTGTCTGGTCTGCAGGTGAACTTCAGAAATTCATCTTTCATGCTCAAGTGGGCTTAAATCTCTAGAATATAATCAAACTCATTATTGGTTACCAGGCATCAGATCTTGCAATTCGGGAGGCAATATTGACAGCTTTGGAAGGCGTGATAAAGAATGCTGGGAAAAGTTTAAGTAGTGTGGTTATAATACGTGTCCATACCCAGCTAAATGATATCATATATAGTGAAGATGATCAAATACGAAGTTCTGCTGCCAGTATCTTGGGAATTTTATTGCAGGTGAATGGCAGTAATCTTTGCAAGTTATTATAACCTATGACATTATTTCATGAACTTGTTCTTATTCTCCATGGACCTTAAATAATTTTTATTCTAGAAAGTCTGGTCCCAGTTAAAATTATATATGTGTATTATTCATAGGTCAAGAGGAAAGTGGTGTTCTATGTGTTGATGAGTAATGATATTTGTGTGACAGTACTTGGAAAACGCTCAGATTTCTGAAGTACTTACGGGAGTAACAGATTCAGCCTCCTCTTCTACTTGGACTACAAGGCATGGATCTATTCTTGCTATATCTTCCATGCTTAGGCATAATGCTGCCATAGTTTGTGCCTCTCCATTGTTTCCAAGCATTATGGAATGTCTGAAAAGTTCAATGAAGGATGAAAAGGTATGTCCTTGTTTTATCACTTGAATTTTCACATGAAATTTTATCACCAATTGAAGTTACTTTAACACAATAGGACTTTCTAAACATCAATTTGCCATCACAGTGGAATGATAATTTTAGGGGAGTTATTTTGTGCCAGGAGCCATCTTTAACACTTATTATGCCAACGATGGCTTGTGATGGGTTGCTAGGTGCAATGCCTATCTATATTCAGTTTCATGTATATTAGAACGGAGTTGGCATTCTGATTATTGAATTTTCAGGAGTTATATATTTTTTTGGTAATGCCTTATGCTTCTAATACTTTGGTTTTATGTAGTTCCCTGTTCGAGAATCGTCAGTTCGAGCTTTGGGAAGACTTTTTCTATATCAAATCAGGAATGATCCTTCAAACACTGCTGCGCATGTGGCTACTTTGAACTATTTGGTATTGGCAATGCAGGATGACTCAAGTGAAGTCAGAAGAAGGGCCTTAAATGCTCTGAAGGCAGTTGCCAAAGTACATATGTTGCATCATCATGACTACAATAGTAGCTTATTTTATGTAACTCTATTAAATGTAAACCTTAACTACTTAATCTTGAAAATTTATGCAGGCAAATGCCCAGGGGCTCATAATTCATACTTCTTTATTTGGACCTGCGCTTGCTGAATGCCTAAAGGATGGATCTACGCCTGTTAGGCTAGCTGCAGAAAGATGTGCTCTGCACAGCTTCCAATTGTCAAAGGGTATGCATTTCTTGCTTCCTGTTGCCGCTAAGTTATCTTGATTTCCAATTTTGAAGCCAACTCCATGATCCAGATTTCTGCTTAAGTTTTGGTGATGTGGACTTCCCTGCTTTAGTTCATTCCTAACTCCAGGTCTGCTTGTCTTCCAGGAACAGAATATGTTCAAGCTGCACAAAAATATATCACAGGTTTGGATGCTAGAAGAATATCAAAACTCCCGGAACACAGGTGAGAAATTTTGTTCATCTCACCTCTTGCGGATCTTAGTGGATGCTTTTTAATGCTATTTTTCTTGCACTCTTGGTACCCATATATTTAAGAAATTGTGTGGCTGTTACAATTGTTCTTTCTTCTATGCAAAATATTTCTGCAATTACGTGTGCCTCTAATTTAACCTTTCTTTTCTCATCTTAAGCCTTCATTTAATGATGTTTAAATGTACCACTGATGTCATAATAAACGGAATCTCGCAAATTAATGGTGCATGATGTGGTCTAAAGTCTTTGCATTGTTTTCTGGTACAAATTTTATTAGACATAGACTGCAAGCTTTTCTCAAGTATGTAAAATGTTTAACAATCCCGACATAACTGGCTCCATTGGTACAGTGATGACAGCGAAGAGAGTGAAGGTGAGGTCAGTGGCTGATTAAGACTTTGAAGTGCAGTTTTGACCTATACAGTTTGGGCCCGTCGTTGAAGGTTTCTTGAATCTCTTGAGCAGGGAGAAACGGGGTCAAGTTAATACCCCGGAATCCCCTTTTTGTTAAGAGGATCCGATACACCCATATATACTCAAGTATACACCCACTGAAGAAGGGCACTTCCTGGTTCATCTCTGTTTTGTAATTGCTGATGTTGTCGACAGCCATTTTGTCCTTGCAGAGGAACTCAGAGTGAGATCCTGTTTCTATATAAACGTTTCTGGAACAATGAAATCTACGGCTAATGAAAATTATAGTGTTATTCAAATGTCCTGAATTAGGGGTGTGTGAGATTTCATAGATTTTGTATTTATGCTTTGGTTTGATTTGATTTGAGCATCCAAATTGCTGGTCGCTTTGTTTGGCGTCTTGCGGTTGAAAGGTGGTATAAGTACTTAGAATTTGTTGAAAGCTGAAATAAATGTAACACATAAGTTTTCGTTCAGATAAATATCAAATTATTTTTCTTTTCAATGTAAAGTTTAATACATAAAAGTCAAAATTGCAAAAGTAGTCCTATATGTATAGGTGGTAAAATTAGTCCCGTAGTATTTGATTGATAATTTTAATCCTGTAGTTTCAATTTAGTGGCAATTTTAATCACTCTAACAAAAAATTGTTAGATTTTTTAGTTGGACAAATTGGGGCGTAGAATTTTAAATTGGTTGAGGGGAAATGATGGGTTGGCAAAGGCGAAGCTTTGGCCAGAAGGCTAGCGTCGAGGTCATTCACCAGACGGGAAAATTGAGGGATGAAATGTTATGATTCAAATTCAGCTGAAGTATTAGGGTTCAAATTGACTTAATTCGAATCCTAGCATTCCATCCTTCAATTTCTCCCTCTAATGAACGATCCTGATGCCGGCCTTCTAACAGTAGCTTCGCCTTTGCCAACCCATCATTAACCAATTTTCATATATGTTCACTCCCTTTCAACTAATTTTCATTTTCATTCATTTCCCCCCTCGTATTGGTAGAGAAAGGCGAAAGATAGTCTTTTCCCCTTTATTTTTAATTTTTTTCTTATGTCAATATCTTAAGAGGATATTGTGCATTTAATTCAAACTTAGTTGGCAATCGGAACCCTAAACGCCAACTTGTCCGATTAATATTTGGAGATTTTTGGTCGGAAGGACTAAAATTACCACTAAATTGAAACTTATAGGACTAAAATTATCAATTTCAATATTTATGGGATTAATTTTGCCACTCCCCCATATATGCAGGACTAATTCTGCAATTTTGTCTGTGTATGTATATAAATTTTTCAATGTCAGTTGCCTCTAAACTCTTTTAACAATCATCTACTGAGTCTTGAGTCCGGCGTATCCTCTTTAATTCTGGAAGTGGAAATTATAAATAAGAGTTGCGTTTGTTACGAAATTAATTCTTATGAGACTTCATAAAAGTTAGATTTAGGAAATACTATGTTGTGAGAAAAATTAGGAGAGCTGAGCAGAACTGCAACTGAAACCAATATAATATCATGAAACAGGTGGGCAATTAGCATTAGAATTCTATAATTTATGGACAATCAACCTTAAAGTATGTCGACTTATCAAGTAATTGAGATTTAGTGAGTCCCTTGTGATTTATTATTTGTGAATTGAGCTCAAAATTAAAAATTTGATTTAGTGGAAAGAGGAAAGTTTAGTATACTTTCAACTCATATTGCCAACACAAAATACAAGGGGAAAAAAGAAAGAAAAGAAGTAGAAGATTAAATGAAAATTAGTAATAAAAGAATCAAAATACAACGTTACTACTATTATAACATGTACTAAAATGTAGAATGCGTGAATGAGTACACTGTACATTCATCAACTTAACACATTAGGCTTCTGCAGTCTGAGAACTCCAAATACAAATCAAGTTTAAGATCCAACAACACAATTCACATGATAGAACGACGCTATTTCCTAAGGTGTCTGATGATCAAGACACTGTCAGATAACCTTGTAAATCCACCAATAACCCAGAAAACCAGCAGCCCTTTTTCCCAAGAGCCTGTGTCTCATAACTCTGTACGTTTCTGGTAAATAAAACATAAAATTGCATTTAAAGCACAATCAAAAACTATATTCAATTTGTAGTATACTTTGGAATACAAGAGCAGCATAATTAAACCAAACCTAACACCACAAAGACGTTCAAGTTCCGCGGTCCCGAGTTTGCAAATGCCATCATTATCAGTAACAGGCACGTCGAGATGCAACACATGAAATGCTATCAAAGTTAGCTCTCACTTGTAGGCACAGAGGAGAATGCAATTTCTTCATTGTCTTGTGTTGTGGCTTCCATAATAGAGCTGTCCAGCCAAGAGACCTTTCACATTACATCCACAAGCCAGATTCACTGCCCTGCCAATAAAAGGACTGTGGCTTTCTTTAATGATTCGCACGCTTTCCTCAGATCATATTCTGTGTGAGCAGCAGAAACAAATAATCTGATTCCAGCAGGTAACTTGCACTTGTCTGTTGTTGATATTTTTGAAGTTGCAACGGAGATGGAGTGTTCTTTCAATAACTGCAAACACATCATCTGGTTCTCAGCGCATCATATTTATTTTTGGCAGAGAGTGAAACAGGTCCAACACAGACACATAGACATGGCTTAAGAGTTGAGACCACTTACATGATTAGCATTATCTTCCACAACTCGAAGATCAACCTTTATGGATCCTGTGGACCTCTGCAGTCTCAGAAAAACTATCGGTGATTCCAGATCATTGACTATTTCAAGGCCTTGGAGGTCTGACAAACCTGCTGTAATCCATACATGATATCAGGCAGAGAATTTTTTATGGGAACACATTCTGCTACCCAATATCCTACCAATTTATTTAGCAAGTACCAACAAGCACTGAAACTCTCTAATTCTCCAGCAAGAAATTTTACAATGACGATGTCATACCATTGTTAGGGAGACATAAAAACTACTTGACAAAAGAAAATACTATCTACAAGGATATAAATAACTTATAGGATAAAGATGCATCCAATTCCTTAAAGATTGCTCAGATGCTTAGTTTCTGACAAAAATAACGAACAAGGCAACACTGGAGCCCATTCCTCCAATAAAACAAAAAATGCATGAAAGGGGAAAATGGATCAATTGAAACATCCTAGGGGATTAGCAACAAAGTTGAAGGTTGAATGCTCCAACCTAATACATAAAACCAATTTTATTTTGAGTTGGAAATATGTATGTGTTTCTATGCAAGAGTGTATGATATAAAAGGTGCGATAACTGAGGTTTTTAAGGCCATCTAAAATGAGCCACTACTTTCCATTATTTAAGACATGCTTTATGCGTATACCACCCTAAACACAGGAAGCCTACTCAAGTGCTACTAGAGTTCCTGATGAGGTACACATTTATGTTGGTTTCAGGGAGGCATCCAGAATACCTATCCTTTTGCCAGCCAAAGACACAGCAGGTAAACCTAGACCATTCAATCTCCCAAAACTAGGGTTCGGATTTGCATTCATAATGGACACCAAAAAACATGCACCCCTGGTGATCAATCACTCGAGAACTTCCGTGCAAAACCCTCCTTCAGCAGCCAATGCATGTCCCATTGAGGCAGTGACAATATCCACCTTCGCAATCTAGCAAAAAACTAGTGGAATGGAGAAGATGACAAAATTATACAACCAATTAATCAGCAAGGTGGTGAGAACTTACTGGAACTTTGGAACTTTGCAATGTTTAGTTAGACCTCTACCAGTACTTCCAAGAACTCCAAAAGAATTTCTTTCATCTAGTATACCCAGAATTGGTATTTCTCCTTCAATTTGATGATTTCATCCAGTAGCGCAATTTGACCAGAATTCTGGAATTACACCAGATCAGTCAGAAGAAAACTTTTCATGATCCAGCACAAAACTCCGAAGTAAGTTGCTTGACCATGGAAGTCAAATAGGAGTGAAGACACAAATATATTGACAGCACAAGTCCTCATTTTCCCATATTGAATAGAATTCATCTCCCACAAACACCCACCATATCAGTGAAATTTCAACGAAGACAAAAAACAAGACACAAAGAATAATTAAAACTAATGTTACGGCTGCAAGAAAAAATACCTGATAGACAGCTTCTACAATGATATGACGCCTAAGCTTCTTAGCTCGTCTGCTCTCGTGCGTAACATTCTCCAGAATGCTTTCTAAAGACAACATGTCATTGTGCTTGAAATAAACAACAGTACTCCTAGAGAGGTGAAGGCCATTTTGTATTCCCCAATGGACGCCCTCGTCACTGTAAGAGCCACCAACGCCCAAACAAGAGAGGAAAAAGAGGAAAAATGATCAATGTTCAAAGAATTAATTTGAAGAGATTACTTATCTGCCACAAGAGAAAAATGAAGTAATCTCTAAATTATCACATTTACCAAAGTTACCACATTAAAATGCACAAAACTCTAAGTTACCACATTTACCAAAGTTCACTACTTGTAGCTTATCATGCCCTAAAAGACCAAGGTAATTTGCTGCTGGGAAGTTCACTACTTCTCTACCATTGACTACACTCTACACTGTGTGGTCCAGCAGCACTGCATAAAGGAACTCATATGTAACTACGAATCTAAAAGTTCACAGCATAGTCTTGAAACTAAAGTCTTAAGTGCAAAAGAAATTTCAGCTGTGAATCAGAAGAAATGCTATCATTTCAGTGAAGAACTAATGTCACACAAAAAGGTCATGCATGTAAATTGAAGCAATGCCATAAGAGGAAATGAAATATTTATGTTCCACCTATTTTGTTAATACTTATTATATTTCTTCAGGTGAACATAATAATTAAGCTGAAAAAAGGAGAAATAAATTTAATTTCCACATTATCTACAGAAAAATTGAAAAAACGGTCGGATAAAAAAAAATCACCTTTCCAATACTGGAGGTTCATACTTCATGTCTTCAGTAATAGAAGGAATGACGTTTTCTGGGATGCATTCATCCATAACTCATCTACTTTGAAATCATATCCTATACAGCGCATAACTTCAAGCCTTCTACTCGAAGATCAAGATTCAGATTCAACAAGGACTGTATAAACTACTATGTGTAGTATTATTTCACAGTATTCGTTCTTTATGAAAACAGGAAACAGGATATATATATATAGATATATATATATATATACACTGTAAACAATCCTCTAGTAAGCCAATAGATAAGGGCTGGAAACTGTAGTAACGAAATTAGCAAAATAGAGTAGAATGGAATGTCTTCGTATGCAAACTAAAGTAGATTAGAACAACTTTGTCCAAAATCCCAGATAGGGGAACATTGCAATCAGTAGTCTCATCAAAAGTGGAGTATCTCCCTTTGTTCTCCTCCTTAATTTTACTTCCGCTTGAGCTCTTGGTTCATTTGCGTTTTTAGCAGATCCAACACGAGGTTCCTTATCCACTCTTTGTTGATTATCTAGCTCGTCCCATCCATTGAATCTTTGTTGTTTACATTTCTCATTTTTGGTAGAAATATTATTTGCATCTACCCATGACTTATAATTCCCAGCTTCCTTTCCCTTCTGAGTTCGGAATTCTTTTTCTTTTCTCACTCTAGTACGGTTTGTGGCTCCAACAAAAGGCCTCTTCTTGTTCTTAGGTCTTGGTCTTGGGGGTTCATTGGCCCTTCCCAATAATGCTTCAGCAGCCAAAGAAAGTGCTGATTGGGCAAGGGGTAGTGCCAAGGCCATGATGATAGTGTCAGGTCCCGTTCCAAGCAGCAACGAGATGATAACTGCAGGAATCATCCACCCAAAGGCTCGAAAAATCTGCAGTAAAGCTAACACCATTGCATCATAAAAAGTGCAAACAAAATTCCCGGCATGACTACTTAGCATCATGTGTAGTGAAATATTAGCTGAAAATGAGTTGCCCTAGAATGCATCTTACGAAATTGTAAATCACTAGTTACTGCGCCTAAGAGTACAAAATCGTAAAATTTCTCACTTTTTCAACCCTACTCTGCCCATGTGAACTTTAAAATTTAAGACAGGTGAGTATAAAATAATCAAGCAACGAATTTCTCATGGGTTTGCCAAGATTCACTACAACTATGGGATAATATTATCTTAACTCTACATTAATAGCACTGAAGATATAGCAAAAAATTGAGTCCAAAAGACTACCTTAAAAACCCAATTAAACCCAATGGAAGCTTCGAGAATCCCAAACCCTTCGTCGTCTTCGTCGTCGTCTTCATCAGACCACCAAATCCTCTCTTTCGCTGAGTTTCTGAAACTATACTCCTCATCATACTCCTCCGCCACATAAGAGTCTGTAAATCTGGAGCGCTGCCTGGGGTTTACATTCTTCTCCCAATCCCACCGCGAGCCGCCGCTCCGGCCACCGGAAAAACACCGCCACCAAAGAATTTTACCATCACCATAACCATCATCCAAGAACCGACTATAACAATTACGGCAAATTGGAAGGGGGAAATGGCAGAGAAATTGAGAGCCCATCATCAACGGTGACGATTCATGAAAGCCCCATTATCGGGAGTAAATGAAAAATGGAAAGTAGAACAATTCCATCACGGGGTACAATATTGTGATGCAGTCACTTTATCCACTAACCCAATTTGATTGTCAGTTGGTCTTCAACCTGCAAAAGTAGGAGTGAAATGTCCATATTGCCCTTAACATTTCCTATATGTACATATAACACCCTAACAAATTCAACATTACAAAAACTTCCAAATTTATAATATATATGCTTTGTTATTTATTATCTTCCGATTATTGTTTATATAAAAATTCAATAAATTAATTGTACATTTAAAGATATAATCATCAATATAGAACTAAAGACCAACTAATATTTTGATTTCACAAAAACTTTGCTTGTTCTAAATTTAAATTATTATTTTTTTCATTTGTGACGAGCAAAAATAGGCATTTATATTGATACCCCTTAAATTAACTTCGGTAAATTATACTGATACCCCTTAAATTAGATTTAATTACACAAATTTTTTTTATTTTTTATAGAATTACTAGTACACCCTCTATAGTTGTAATTGTAATTTACATCAGCAGCCCCTCAAAGGCAAAAACTTACATCAGTACCTCCTGAGATAAGTTACATGGTCTTCTCTTTACGAGGTGTATTTGTAATTTTACAAAAATGTATGGAATAACTGTATAATTAGACATAATTTTAAGGGATGCAGATGAAATTGTTTACACAATTTTTGAGTTTGCAAAAATGGCTTACAAGAATAAAAACAAAACGAAGTTTTATAATTTATTTAAGAAGATGTAACAGTATCTGAAGTAAAGATTATCCCATGATTCTTACCCTCGAATATCGATCGAAGGGCTTACAACATATTTTTGGATGTAGATGCATAATGTCCTCCGGTTGTGTGGAGCAAATTACATGTTATTTTGAATTGTGGTAGGCTTGAAAACTTAATATCGAGGAAGATATGGAACCTTTGCAATTGCAACACTTTCATCACGACATACAGATTTGTTGTAGTCTTGTGTTGTTGTGTGTTGACTTGTTGTACAGTGATGGCATCTTTTTTATAGGCACGAGTAGCACTTAAAAAATTTGGACTCACTTCAATTGTATTTACACACCATGGACTTTGACATAAATTAGTCTCTTGACGTGTTGTATTTGAATATATTTTGACCCTATTTAACCGATCCAACATAGAATAAATAAATTTATACTTATCTTGAACTGACTCATAAAATGCATAATGCCTAAATTTAGTGCGGGCTTATTTATTATCTTAGATATATGTAAAATTCAAATTTATTATGAACTTTAATTTGAAACCTAATTATTAGTCAATTTATTTGGAATTTTAATTGATTATTTGTTCCAAAATTTTCGACACACAGTAATTTATCCTAGAAAACATGAAATGACCCAAAAAAAAATGTATATGTAGTGGCATCTTTATAAGGTTAATTAAATTCTATCGACACCTAAAGTGCGGTCTAATTAAACAAACACCTTTTGTCATTCGTAAAATTACAAGTAAATTCTTGCCACATAATATAGGGTGTACTTGTAATAACAACTCCAACATCAAGAATGTACAATAATTTTACATTGAATAGAGTATTTGTGTAATTAAATTTGATTTTAGATAGTGTCCGTATCATTGACCTAATATCAAGGGTGTAAATGTCATTTTGATTAGTTTCATTTATGTGGTACTATTCCCTCACTTTTCTTTCAATATAATTCCTAATTTACCCTTATATATTTGGGAAAACTGCAGCGCACCCTTTGTGATATGGGTAATGTGCATGATACCCCCTGTGATATAAAAAATACCAAATTACCTCGTGAAAATTTTATTGTAGCAATTAGACCCATGCGAGTCCAAGGTGTGGCACACATGCCAATGTTGCAGCTGGGGGCCATATTTATTTTATATTTTAACAATTCTGCCCCTCCTTCATCAAATGAAAGAGGTTAAGAGCAAAATACCACCTGTGTTAGTGATAAAGAGCAAATTACCCCCTGTATTTTAAAGTGCACCAGCTTGCTCATCTGTTATTGTAATTTCTCCTTCTTCCACTTGTTTCTCACTTAAATTTCAGAAATGGAAGCTGAAAATGTACAGAAAAATTAAGCACAAACACTAAACAAAATTGACAAAAATATAAAATTGAATTCCATTAGAATGGATTGAAACCTGATATTGTTTTTACTGCCACATTGCAAGTTTGAATGAAATCCATATCTACAAACATTGAGTGTCATATTATAGACAAGTTTTGCCACATTTAGAAAAGGAACAGACCATTTACCCAAAAAAAAAAAAAAGGCCATTAACAAGATAAAGATGCAGTCTAAACTACTCTTCTTGTCTTCTCTTTTATCTTTACTTCATTTTGTCCAAAACTTGTGAAATAGTTGTCTCTTGTTGTATCTCTTAGTTGCAAGTACTGAAAAAGTTGCTGGAGTATCATTCCCCAACAAGGATGCATTTCTAGGGCCTTGATAGCCTACTTGTTATTGCATTAAATTTGGATTTAGAAAAATATTGCTGCAACTGGGTTTATTTAAAAATATTTTAATAAAGAAGAGCATACATGGATTGCAAAGCTTGGTGCAGGTGTAGGTGGTTGTATTACATTTCTGCTTTTTCTCTTTCCTTTTGCTACAGCCTGCAAATTGTGATCAGAAATGAGTTTTAAAATAAAGGTGAAGGGATAAAATAGAAAGAGCATAATTCATTGAACAGGCTTGATGTTAGATATCCCAACTTAATACCATGCAATTTTAATCCCTAAATGTAAATGAAGACATACAACAAAAACAATTGTTCAATTCCTCTGCATTTGCACTACTGCAATTTTACCGGGTAGTTATACTCTGTTCAATTCAATTGAGAGTACTTATTTTTTAAGACTTCAAAAAAATAAGCAGCAGAAAAATAACCTTGTTTAGAAATCTTAATCTACCAAGCCTTGGTCCATCCTCGATTCCATAAATGTCAACTAAAATCTCGTAATGATGCTCATCAACTAATTCTCCAACTTCCAAGCAAGCCTTGATCCCCGTATCAACACAAACACATTATAGAGATCAATCTAAATAACCAAATATATTCAAAGTGTAGTAAGGATTATTCGACTTCAATCAAGAGAATTGTAGAACTCATTTGAAGCTTTAGAATTACTCACAATGAACACTCAAAATCCATTTTCCTTCCAACACACCCATTAAAAATTTGAGTGTCCTTCTGCATGCCCGATTCTCATTTGTGGAGGCAATTACATGGGTGACACTTGAGTCCCAATTCTTCAGTATCGTTACTCCACATGACAAAATCCACAATCCCCCAAAAAAGGTATAAAACATACTAAACCCTAATCTGCTTTCCAAATGAAGAAAATACAGAAAAATAAAAATAAAGTTATTAAAATACTTACCGAGTTGCTTCGTTTTAATATTCAGTCATTTTAATAGGGTTCATGGTTCAGTCGCCTCTCTTCCTCTCTCTCCAGAAACAAAGTCGACAATAGAAACTCTAAGTTTGACTAGCAGTCAGTCTTTTCAAATATAAGGAGGGATATTTTTGTCTTTCATCCTTCACACCAACGTTTAGTTCGTGCAGGGAGGCAGTGTGCTACATTGTTTGATTCACAGGAGGGTAATTTGCGTTTTTATTTAACACAAAGGGTAATTTGCTCTTTATCACTAATACAGGGGTATTTTACTTTTAACCCTTATATATTTTTTTGTTCTCATAGCTCGATTTTAAATATTGTGTTGGATAAACCTGACTGACTAGAGTCCGTATAAAAGCCTTTTTTTTTTAAATATATTTACCAAATTGCCCTTTGAATGGAAATATGAAAAATGAACATTTGGATCTAGTTGTTGTTATAATAATAATAATAATAATAATAATAATAAGGAATAATTACACTCTGCTATCTTGAGTTTGGTGTAATTACACGTAAACCCCATATGGTTTGAGAAATTACATCTAACACCCATGAGTTTTTGCTTCCATATATTAAAAATCTATATTTACTCCTGATTGACTTATTACTAATTTAACTTACGTCTTCACGTATTAATGCGTGTGAAGAAGTATGTGTATCTTCACCATTATAAGGGTACTTTAGTCAAAAAAAATTCTTGACCTTCAATAAATGAGTAATAGGTCAACTGAAGGTAAATATTAATTTTCATTCAGTTTTTTTTGTTAATATCAGCAAATTCAATAAATCTTGACTAATGGATGGACTTATTTGTTAGACCAAAGTAAATCTCAGGGGTGCTAAATGTAATTTTTCAAACCACAGAGAACAACGTGTGATTACATCAAATCGCAGGAGAGGAGAGTGTAATTATCTCTAATAATAATAATAATAATAAAATAGGGGTAACAACAAACAAATATGTACCTAATTAATAATATATGAGAGGACATTAAAGTCATTGTGCACATGAAACTATGTGAAGAGTCAAAATTCCAGACTTCCAGACTTGGAGAGTTAAAGAAGCTGACCCCCCCCCCCCTCTTAAAATAATAATAATTATTATATTATTATTTATTTTTTGGGGCTGAATCCCATTCGAGATTCGAGAATTAATGGAACCTCAAAAACATTAATTAATTCACATCTAATTAATTTTAATCATTATTTAATAATCGAAAATATTTAATTATTTTTTGCATTAAAAAAATTGTGAAGATAGGTGCAGGTAGCAGGTCCACATGCTTGGGACATGGAATTTTCCCACAAGAAAACAAAATAGAAGCCTCCCCCACGTACGTTACTCTTTTAGAAAATAATAATTATTATTATTATTTTGTCTTAAATATAAATTAATTAAATTAATCAATTTATTAATTTGCTTCATAAGTTTAAAATTAATTTAAACCCTATAATTAAAGTAAAGGGTTACTTCAGTTTAAAAATCATAATAAATCAATATTGTGTCTATTGTGAATCTATGATCAAATAAAACCAGTACTTTATATAATTTCAGCAACGATCAAAATATCTTTCATGATTTCTCATTAGGGCTAGCGTCTTGAACTCGTGTGCATGAATAATAATTAATGGTCGATGCGTAAGTATTATTAATTTGTATTTATTATAATTTTTTATTTTTAATTATAATTATAATAAATTATATATAACAAAAAGTCATATGTTTCTGAAATATTTTAATATTAAAACAATAATTGTTTGGAGGAAAAGGGATATGAATTTCTTGATTCCAAAGAAAATTAAGAGCTTTTGCAAATATTTAATATTTTCCCATCTTACTTGCAAGAGTAATAAATGTTACAATTATATATATATGCTTACAAAGAACAAAAAGAGACATTAAAATCTTTTGCCTTGATTCTTCTTCTGATTACTGGGCCATATATATATATATATTTGTTTATTTAACTAATTTTAGTGGTAGATTTATAAAATTTAAATAAGTTAATTAGCCACATATATAAATATTGATTTTCCAAAAATAGTGCATGCTCTAGCACATGCATAACTATACTGTAAGTAATTAATTATATTGCACTCTATCATAATTTATGTTAATTATATAAAACTAAAATTAATGATCAATACGGAATAATTTTGAAGGATTAAATGCAATTTTGGTCCTCTAATTATAGCCAAATTTCGTTTTAGTCCTTTAACTTGTGAGGGTTTGGACTTGGTTCTCTATGTATTTTAATTGTTCAATTTTGGGACTTTTTTCGCCGGAAAAACATATATTTTCGCTCTAGTTTCACCGCTACCTTCTTTCTAAAAATTTGCCGTCGTCACTCAATATTGCTGAGAGCCACATATACCGTTCGACTCCCCAGCTCAAGACGAATAAAACCCCTCAATCAATTTCAGGTTTCGATCACCACAAAAACTGGGCTTTCACCTTCACCGCTGCAGCCTCTTCGCGTCAATTTGCTGCAGTCCATACGAACGGCGGTCGCGGACTACCACAGTTCGACTCGCCTCTTCCTTGCGACTCTAACGAGACAAGTCCCAGCTATTTTCATCAACGTGGTGTGGAGATCCAAGGATTTGAAGTTCACGGCCATCGTCCGGCAGAATGGATATTTTTCTGGCAAAAAAAGTCTCAAAATTGAGCAATTAAAATACATAGAGGATCAAATCCAAACCCTAACAAGTTAAAAGACTAAAACGAAATTTGACTATAATTAAAAGACCAAAATTGTATTTAATCCTAATTTTAATTATAATTAGTTAGGTGGCTGTGACAGACATAGTTTTGTAGATACCAATAAAAATAACTGCACATCACTATTACAAAAAATCAAAAACCAAAGAAATCATGATAACATTAAGGGTTAATATATTACATTGCCTTTTTTATCAAATTTGGTGTAATTATATATAAATTTTTTATAATTTAAAAATTATATTTATTAATCGTAACGTCTGTTTGTGTTTAATAAATAAAAGTGAATGTAAGTCCAAATTCACCAAAACATGTAACCAGTACTGTGTGTGTGGGAGGGGTGCATTAAAGAAGGGAGAAAGGGGGTAGGTCTGTATTAATTATTAATTATTTATAATGCTCTGATTATACATATATATATATATGTGTGTGTGTGTGTGTGGATGGATACTTCTTATTTTCCTTCTTTTGATCTCATTGTGGAGCAACTGTGCGTGTGTGTGTGTGAAATGAAGAAGGGTCATTGTTGATAGATATGTATCTATAAATCTCAGGCAGAGAAACATAAATATTCACATATATATATATATATAGAGAGAGAGAGAGAGAGAAAGGAGAAAGAGAGGCAATCATGAGTTTGATGGTAGCTGAATGTGTTTGGGACTGAGTGCATATTCCATCTCTCTGCTTAATTGCCCTGCAACCACCTCCCTTTAATTCCCCAGCAACTCTTCTTCACTCCCTTACTCTTCTCTGTGTGTGTGTGTGTGTGTGAGAGAGAGAGAGAGAGAGAGGTATTAGGTGTATATATATATTATATATATTATGATGAGGAGATGGAATTGAATAGAGGTCATTGTCGAAGCCTGCTTTCTTGCTGGCCTGTTTTGGGGTGGGCTTATTATTAAGAGAAGGTGTAGAGTGTGGAACTTGTCTTACCCACCCACTAATGGTGTGAGAGTGTGTGTGTGTGTGTGTGTGTGTGTTTTGTTCTCTTTTTTTGGCACTGAATGAAATGGGCAGTGTTGGGAAGATTAAGGGGTTTTCAATTTCATCACCATCATCAACAGCAGCAGCTCTTGTGTTATTTCCTCTTGTGTTTCTTGCACAAGAATCCATAGCCACTTCCGCTTCGAATTCCTTAAACTACACTAACTTCAGACCACAAATCAGCAGCTTGAGACTGGCCAGGATTCAGAGGCATTTGGACGGGATCAACAAACCTCCTGTCCTCACCATTCAGGTACACACACCCCACTTGCTCTCTCTCTCTCTCTCTCTCTCTTTTCTCTCTCTTTGATTCATTTTTGTGTGTGAATTCGTTTTGTTGCAGAGCCCCGATGGAGATATCATAGATTGTGTTCATAGAAGAAAGCAGCCAGCTTTAGATCATCCTCTTCTCAAGAATCACAAGATCCAGGTATATACCCCCCCTACATCCCCATTATACCCTCTCTCTCTCTCTCTCTCTCACACACACACACACAAACACACACTGGAAGGTGGAAAAAGAGAGAGACAAAAGCAACTTTTTATTAAATTTGAGGAAACGTAACGCAAACACATACATATATACTAACTTTTTTCAGCTGCTAATTTCTCTCTTCATGGTTCCATAAGTTTCCAACTACCAACCACCTCCTTTTTTTCTCTTCACATCCACAATACCCTGCCCTCTCACTGTGTGTAAAAACAAGAAGAAAAATCACACACAAATATATATAAATTATATATATATATATATTGTCGATAAATAAATTGCTTCGTGTGTTTACATACGCTCGAAAATGGATTATATATATTCATCGAAAATTTCAATTCAAATTAGATTTGATCGAATCCAACAACAGCTATTAGGACGTTGCTATTTTGTATTTTTTCTTAAATATACAAAATATTAATTAATAATAATGTGAGATATATATATACACATACAGAGAGTTCCATCAGCAATGCCAAAGGCAATGAGAATGGTGAAGACAGATGCCGCAAAAGACAAAGCCAACAGCAGCGGCGGCGGATCCAAAGGGGTCCGGCAAACATGGCATCAAGATGGGCGGCGCTGCCCCAAGGGCACCGTGCCGATACGGCGGAGCACCGTGCATGATGTGCTCAGGGCTAAATCTTTGTACGATTTCGGCAAGAAGAAGTCCAGGTACACGCCGCCGGCGGCAGGCCGCCGTCCAGAAGCCCCTGATGTTGTCAGCGGCAATGGCCATGAGGTATGTGTCTATCTGTGTGTGTGTGTGTGTGTGTAGATTCTTGATTTGTACACACACTTATATGTGCGTCTCATAAGCAAAAGACACACACATACACATGTGGGTGTGTGTAGTGATTTTCAGTGGGGTGCAAGAAGAAATTGCATGGGGTATTTTATTATAATTATTTAAAATTATATTTTATAAATAAATAAATGTGTGAAATTATATTGATTATTGGAATTTCAATAAATTAAATTATTTGGTGCAAAGTAATTAGTGCAATTAGAATATAGAGTAAATCCGTGGCTGCCACGGCATTGTATACAGTTTTGTCATCTTTGGACACACAATTTTATGTAAAATAAGTGCTATTTTTAATTTATTAAAAACGTTTGTAATATATTATTTTATTTTTGGGAAATAAATCTAAAAAATTATAAATTAAACAATAGTAAAAATTAAGAATATTTGTGGTAGGAATTTCAGTACGTGTTTAAAAATTTAAGAAAAATAACTTAATATTTGTAAGGATTAATTACATTGACACTCCCTGAGGTTATAAGGTCAAATTACACAAAAAATCCCTATATTTTGCAAAATTGTAGCTACACCCCTGCAAGGTGTTGGTGTAATATTTTTCAAGAAGGGTTTGTGTAAGTTTTGTATTTGAATATGGAGTGCACTTGTAACTACAATTATAACATCAAAAGATATAGTAATTTTATAAAAACCCAGGGGTTTTTTTGCATTTTAACCTAACTTCAGGAGGTGTAAATGCAATTTATCATATTTATAATTTTTATCAATAAACTCAATAAACTAGACAACTGGATAAGCTAATCAACCACTGTGATAATTATTATATCACGTAACCTAAAAAATTTTAGTTCAAATTAAGTCTTATAAATTATAATGTCCAAGATTATATTTATTCTGAAATATTCATTTAAAATAAAAATAAAAGGGGGGGGGGGGGTTGAATAATTAATTAAGTCTGATGAAATTATATTTGGACAATAATTTTCCCATATGAATATATGGGACTTAATTTTTATCCCACCAATGAATTTATTTATGAAATTCATGCGATTTTTTTGTTTTTTTTGGAAATGAAAAAAGACGTATCTTTAATTAATGGCATGAGTATATATATAAATATGTGTGTATTAATAAGTCGGGTTTTGATAAAAGCACGCGATAGCATACACGACGGGATCGGGGGAAGTGTACGGGGCAAAAGCGACAATAAACGTGTGGGACCCACGGATAGAAGTGGTGAATGAGTTCAGTCTCTCTCAGATTTGGGTTCTCTCCGGCTCCTTTGATGGCTCTGACCTCAACAGCATTGAAGCTGGTTGGCAGGTACCTCCTCCTTCCCCATCCACCCACACCCACACCCACACACACGCACACCTGTTTGTGTGTGTGTATTTATATATATATATTGCATCACACATACACATGATTTCTTGGGGTTAATTATTTGTTATTCTACCAGTGTCATTATAAATGCATTACTAATTATTTTCAGTGGTAATCTTTTTACTTAAATATTAAGAATAATTATATGGGTAAAATACATTGCCCTCGGAAATATTCGTCGTATAATTAAATTACCCTCTAAACTAATAAATGTAATATTTACCCCCCACAATTAAATTTTTAGCCAATATTGCCCTTATATTCTATATGTATATCTAGTTCAAAGAATATATTTCTTTTAGTAACTTTGCATTTTAAGTTAATTAAATTTTTCTTAATTGAAAAAAAAACTTGTATTTATAATAAAATAAAATATAATTAACGAGTTAAATAGTTCAAATTTTATTTTTTTATTATTTATTCTTTTAGGTAAAAAATAATATTAATTTTTTAACATATTTTCTTTAAAAAATATAATAAAATATATTTATTCATTTTTTAAAAATATTTAATTTTTGGTTAAGCATATATATATTTGTCCATTTCTTTTAAGAAGCATATATGAGTTGTGAGTTATATTATATTTATTATGTATCTACTATATATATTAATTTATACTCCACTTTTAATGTAAATTCTTCACTTATTAAAAAAATTAATTAAAAATTAATTTGGTGATGATTTAACATGCAAAATACTAAAATATATTAAAAATAATATAGTTGCTCAAGGCATGATGGGCATTTTTGTCCAACTAAGGGGGTAAGTATTATATTTGTTAGTTTAGAGTAGTAAATGTTACACGACGAATAGTATAAGATGGCAAGTGTATTTTACCCTAATTATATTTATACCCCTTTTATCTATAGTTTATTAACACAAATTATCTCTACATTTAAAAAATTATACATACACCTACTATTATAAAGTCAAATTTATTATTTTTTTTTAAGAAAAAAAAAGGTTTGAAATTCTGAAGCAATGATGGTTGTACTAGTCAGGTTAGTCCGGAGCTGTATGGTGACAGCACCCCAAGATTATTCACCTACTGGACGGTTAGTGCTCTCTCCTCTCTCTCTATACGTTATTTTTGTGTGTATATAATATTTAATCTTTTATATTTTTAAATATATTCTAAAGCCAAAAAAAAAACTTAAGGTAGCATCAAGTCAACAGAAAAATTGATGTGGTGGTGCTAAAATGACGTGGAGTCATTTTTATAAAATTTAAATATAATAATTATTTATCTTTTGTTTAATTTTTTATGAAGAACATATTTCTTTCGTTTTTTTTTAAAAAAAAGACAATTGATATTTCTCTCATTTGTTATGACAAAAAATAATATCATTGACAAAATATTAAGTAACAATTATAAAATTATTTCGATTTAATTATTAGTGACATGATTGGGCACAAAATATTCTTAATTATAATTTTAGAAACAATTTTTTTCATTATTATTATTATGAATTGTTAAAAGTACAGTAAAATCTCTATAAATTAATAAACTCTCTAAAATAATAAAATTTTCCAGTCCTGACTTCGGGCCTTTGTAAAAAATCATCAAATTCGATTATAAGATAATAAGATAATAATTTTTTGAAAAATTTCTTTACAGATATTAGGTCCCATTAAAACTCTAAATTAATAATTCATAAATATTACAATTATAAATATTATGATAATTTGCTAAAATATGAAGTTTGTAATGCTTTACGCATTTGATCATTCATGGATGATTTTGTGATGGCTTTTAAATGAGAAGACATGGTTGGGTGTTATGAATTATTTTATTTTCATATTGAGATTTATATAGTTTATATTTCATTTATCATGCACGAATGTATTTAATTGGTTATAATAGTTATTTAAGTGCAACGAATTAATGTAAACATGTATATTTAGGTCATTTCAATGAATTAATACATGCGTCTATGAATATAATAGTTAATTGTATACAATGAATTGGTATTATACATGAATATATTTAATTAGTTACAAATAATTGATTGATGCATGAATATAATCGACGAAACATATATGAATTCATTTATTTTCAATACATATATACTAAATTTGTTGAATTTAAAAAGTTTCTCTTTTAATTAATAAAATATTAATTTATCAATAAATTAATAAAATTTTATGATTCCAAAGTTATTAATTTATAAAAATTTTACTGTATATAAGTTTTTAGGAGGGAATCTTGATATAGGTCAGAACCCAATTAAATAAATATATATAATTCTAATCCTTCGGATCGAAACTTGGAACTCCAAAAAGTCAAATTAAATGCATAGACTTTCCCAATTTTTTAATTATTAATTAATAAATTAATAAATGAACCTCGAGATTGTTCCTTGAGAAAGTCATCGTCTCCATTTCCACCCCACTATTTTATAAATATCTAAACATTTAAATAATATATCAAGATTCATAAATGTATTATTTTTTTGTACCTACTTAATGCTACTGACAATTAAATAATGTATATATATATATATATATATTCCATTTGAAGCCTTTGAAATCGCAAAGAGTGACTTTGTGTTAATATTTGAATGTACTGAATAATATAATATATACAAATGTTAAAAAATTAGGGATATTATACTTTTTTTTTTCCTGAAATTTGATATAATAACACGTAGACATCTTGTGATTTGGAGAATTACATTTAACATCCTTGAGGGTTGTTTCCATTTAATAAATAAATCATTTCGTTAGTTAAAATCTATCAAATTTGCTGATATTAACAAAAAAAATCGAATATAAAAAATCTATATATATTCTTGATTAACTTAGTACTGATTTATTACAGACCAAATAATTTTTTTTATAACCAAAGTACCCTCATACGTTTTCATACATTAATGCATGTGAGGAGATATATTTTCACCGTTATATGGGTAGTTTAGTCCAAAAAAAATATTTGGTCTGCAATAAGTCAGTAATAAGTCAATCGAGGGTAAATGTTAAATTATTATTTAATATTTTTATTAATATCAATAAATTTTAACTATCCTACACATACATAAAGAGTAATAAATACAGTTGGAATAATTAGGAGTGGAGCATTTATTTTTGCTTACCCTTCTTCTGCCTTAGCATTGATTGAATTTGCAAGGTCAAAATGGTCATTTCGTGTTATGAATTGTTTTAGAGCGATGCATACCAAGCGACGGGATGCTACAACCTTTTGTGTTCAGGATTTGTGCAGACAACCAACGAAATAGCGATTGGAGCTGCCATTTCACCGTTATCGTCGTTCGATGGCAATCAATACGACATCACCATCCTAATATGGAAGGTCCAATCAAATTACCATAATTTTTTCAAAGGTGAAATCTCCATAATGCCCTTCTCACATAAACCAATTTATTGTAGGACCCAAACTTGGGGAATTGGTGGATGGGCTTTGGTGAAAACACCCTAGTGGGCTATTGGCCCACTGAGATTTTCAGCCACTTAGCGGACCGGGCCACGATGGTCGAGTGGGGCGGTGAGGTCGTTAACTCTCGAGCTAACGGCCATCACACCTCGACACAGATGGGCTCAGGCCATTTTCCCGAAGAGGGGTTCGCCAAGGCCAGCTACTTCCGGAACCTAGAGATCGTCGACTCGGACAACAGCCTCAGCTCAGCCCATGACATATCAACCTTGGCTGAGAACACAAACTGTTACAACATCAAGAGCTCCTACAACAATGAATGGGGAACCCATTTTTACTATGGTGGGCCTGGGAAAAGCCCACAGTGCCCTTGAAAAGCCCATCTTAGGCCCAATTGCTATATTCTTTGGTTAGGGTGTAGAAATATATGCTATTTCCAATCATGTTTTTTGCTAATTTTCCATATTGGTTTTCATGTTTTGTGTGTGTTGGGGGAAGGAATTGTATGGTTAAATAAGCATCAAACAGGTGTGGAAATAGCTAACATTCTATTGGAAGAAGAAAAAAAAAGAAGTAATTATTAGTAGTTTGTATTGTAATTCTACATTTGTTACTATTAAGATTAATCTTTTTTGGTTAATTGAGTGCGTGTTTTTTCTCGTTGTTGATTTTTATGTAATCAAAACCACAAGAATGTATGGGAAAAGCCATACTAGAGAAAATTCTTCTCATTTCTGTAAAATTTTTTCATCAATTAGAAAGATGGTGTACCAAGGCATTAAATACATAATGGGCGTAACTGCCCCAGCAAATTTAACAAACTTTGTTACATAAAAGATAAAAAACAGTTACAAAGAATCCATCCCGTATTTAGGATAACTGCTGTTGTGATATCAGCGACTTGGCTAGCGACCTCAGTATCAACGACCTCATGAAGTTCAGTTGGTAATATGTCCTCAGGATGCGCATGATGACCGGTCTGGATGGCGACCTCCACATGTGCGACCTGATGTTCGACCGCATGATGTCAAGGCTAGAAGGTCGAACTCTCAACACTCGTACTTGATTTTTATTTTAAAGCCCTTCGTGATAACTCATAGTTGGAGAATATTTGTTAAATAAAAATTAATTTCACAGGGACATTTGTATTTTTTAAATAATGAACAATATTTAAAATTATGAAAAATATTAGGGGAGTATGTAACTTACCCTTATTAGAAATTGATATTTTTCCTTTTATATTCCCCTCTTCCATATGATATAAAATATTCTACAAATATCAAATACTTAAATCACCTAAATTCAATCTCATAACATATATATATATATATATCTAAAATAAAAATATAATATACTAAATTAATTATAATAAAAAAACCCAACCTTTTTTTTTGGAAAAACAAGAAATTTATAAAAATTGCTAAGCATTGAAATGGGCCATCTCACAAAAGCCCAATACCATACTAGAAATTTATGTGAAGCCCTCAACAAGAAAAAGGCTGAATCCAAACACAGAGCAAAGAGCGGCAAATCCACCACTCTCCGGAGAGCTTTCACCTTCACCCTCAACTCTGAGAAGGGACTTCGTAATATATTACGGTTGTACGTATACATACGTATATATACATAGAGGTATACGTACATACAGAGGGAGAAAGTGATGGGAGGCGAAGAAGAGATTTTTGTGACGCCTGGTGAAGTATTGGGGAAAGCCACGGAGTTGAAAGCTGGGAAGGGTGCTTATGTTTCGACCAATGATAGAACGGTGTATGCCTCCCTCACCGGATTCCGCTCCCTTACTCCTCCACCGGAGGGCTCCGACGACCCGGTAATCAATTTGAAGAACTCATCTCTGCAAAAGCGTTATTATTCTGATTTTGGGTTAAAGAATTGTTTTCTTTTTCTTTTTTGTTTGAGTTTTTTTGCGATTTAATTTGTAAAATTGTTTGTGGTTGTTTCTAGAGGCCTACGGTGGAGGTGAAAGGTCACAAGGCACATGGTCCAGTTCCTGAGCCCGGTCTTGTTGTTATTGCAAGAGTAAGCTTCTTTATTTGCTGATTGTTGCCGTCTCTGTTCAATTTCATTTGCTAGTGTGAAGGAGTATGCTGAATAATATAGCTTGCCCAGAGTAGAAGTTGCTTGTTTTGGGAATTCTTTGATTGGTACTGGAAAAGCTGTGGGGAGTTGATAGGCAAATGTACGAGGTAGTATGAGATATTGGGGTGTGACTGAGGGATCCAGGAATTGATATGCGTGTAATTTCGTCGTGTGTTTTCTTCCTCTGGGCTAAGTTACTTCCTTGTTTGTGTTGCAGCAACCTTTTTGTTAGTTATCAGAGTTAAACAGATCTTTCTAGTTGCATTTTGGTGCAAAAGCAAAATTAGTTAATTTTATTTATTTTGGGGTTTATCCTTGTCTTTTGACTGCTTATATTGGTTGTGGCAGGTTACAAAGGTGATGGCTAAAATGGCTTCAGCTGATATAATGTGTGTAGGTCCCAAGTCTGTACGAGAAAAATTTACGGGCATTATTAGGTACCGATATCTAAATGCTGGTTTCTCCAGCGTTTCCAATTATCATGATGCAATGATGATAGCTTGATTTCTGGATAAGATGCGATTTTTTGTATTCCACTAGGCAGCTGTTTCAAGCTTTGGAATTGTTGAAGTGGGTGAGAAATAACTTATAACCAACTTTGTAATATGACAGGCAGCAAGATGTCAGAGCAACGGAGATTGACAAAGTAGATATGCACTCTTCGTTCCACCCGGGTGACATTGTTAGAGCATTAGTTGTATCCTCCATGAAACGAAACATCTATTTTGCCCCCCTTCTTTTTGTTTGAATTTTATTCCATTTCCATAGTTGATTAATCAATGTTTACTAGCAATCTGCCTTTGAAGCAGCTTGGTCATGTTCCTGAATAATTGCGAAACATACACTTCTCTCTATCATTCTTTTGCAAACACAGATGGAATTTATAATGGTGGCTGTTTAGTCCGAGTCAGAAAATATATATATATATATATATATATATATGTACATCTCAATGCCGATTCTTCTTGTTTTTATTGTTGGCATTATTCTCTGTGTGTGTGTGTGTGTGTGTTCACTAACCTGACTATGCCTATTGATTTACATTGTATCGATTCTATTCTAATCTTCTGTGTAATCTGTTCGCCTTAATGTTTTTATTTGAAAAGCTATCACTCGGAGATGCCCGAGCTTATTATTTATCAACTGCAAAAAATGAACTTGGTGTTGTTTCAGCAGAGAGTGCAGCTGGTATGAATTTCTTTACAGCATTTATTCTACTGACATTAGTTTCTGAAACTTTTGTGTATTAAACAAGCCCACCTTCAATGAAATAATAGGCTTGTTTATCTTATTCATTGGACATTTAGTGAATATGGAATTGGTCGTTGCATGATGGACTCTCATTAGCTTCTTACTACATTCACACTCTGCTTTCAGCATTATTATGATAACAGTGACAGGCTAGATTTTTTGTGATGACTTCTCATAACTAAATTGGCCAATGTTTTTCTGTCAAAGTTGCCTTACATATGTCTTGCCGCATACCTTGTTGAAAGGATTATTAAGGTTTCTGTTGTTAATGTGCACCACTTTTTACTGACTAGGGCTAAGTTGTATATCTCTTCACTTGACGTTGATCATTAACAGTCCGTTAGCCATTAGGTTGCCTTATTATAGGTTTTCTGCTTAGTTTCAATAGTCTGATTTTGTTCATATAGATGCTTATGACATTTTATTCATCCTTCAGAACCCTAATAAGATGGCTTTTTAACTTTCTGCAGGTGCAATGATGATTCCTATAAGTTGGACGGAGATGCAGTGTCCCTTAACAGGTCAAGTAGAGCAGAGAAAGGTGGCAAAGGTCGGAGCCTGACTGATGGATGCACGTGTAGACTTAGAAATCATCGTGTGGAAAGCCGAGGCTAGTTGCAGACTAAAGAGTAGAAAATGTTGCTTGTAGTATAAAACATCTTAAGCTAGTGTGGTGCTACTTTGTCCAGGCTTCCTTCTTGAGGGGAAGTGTGGGAAACTTTGTCTTTGATTCCAAAGATTTGATGCAAGAAAACATCAGTTGTAGCCGAAAGTGCAGTTATACTACTTTTAATGGGAATTCCCAGCTTTATTTCCTTGCTTGGGATGCACTTGTAATGTGAGAAGACAAAGCTAACAGATATTAGAGTGATTTCTGGGATGGCAACAGGGTGAGGGAGGGTTGATATACGTTTTACTTGAAAATTCGTGATTTGGGCCCATCCCGCTCATAATGGGATGCGGACTTGTCTATTTCGTCTTAAAAGTCATCTGGCTTGCAGCTCTGATGGATTTAATATGGAAGATCCACGCATTGAGTGTTTCCATTGCTTGTACAATATAATGCAGGGTTTCCTCAAAATACTTCTTAAATTACATTTACACCTCTTAAGAAAATTCACTGTTTATTAATATTTAAATGAAAAATATAAATGTTAGTAAAAATATTTATATAAATTTTTAATTGTATCTCTTATTTAATATAAACGTATAATAATTTTGTATTTATAAGGAAAAAAATATAATGATGTTAATCTCACTCTCTCTCTCTATATATATATATATTTATTACATTTATCCTTTGATAAGTATAAAAATATAATTGAAAAAATGAGAGGTGAAACTAAAAATTTATTTTATAAGGTTAATATTTTTTGTCTAAATCTCAACAGAAGGAGATCATGTGTAAATTAAAAATTTTCCAGAGAAAGTGTAAGTATAACTTTAAATTTTTTTAAGAAAAAGTATAATTGTATATTTTTTAGAGTGTCGACTATCCCTATAATTTTTAGGGATAATTATACCCCTCGCTTGAGGTTTGGTGTAATTACATGTAACCTTCTATAATTTAAAAAATTACATCTAGTATTCTTGAGGTTTACTTCCGTCTAACAAATAAGTTCTTCCGTTAGTTAAAATTCATCAAATTTATTGATATTAACCCAAAAAAGATTGAATGGAAATTGATATTTACCCTCGATCGACTTATTACTGACTTATTACAAGTCAAAAAAAATCTTCCAACTAAACTATCCTTATAACAGTGAAGATATACCTCATCACATGCATTAAAATTAAAGAAGTATGATGGTACTTTGATCATAAAAATATTTAGATAACCTGCAATAAATCAGTAATAAAACAATCGAAGGTAAATATAGTTTTCTTTAATATAAGCAAACTTGATAAATTTTGATTAATAGATAGACTTATATGTTAGATAGAATCACATCAGCAAACCTCAAAAGAATTAGATATAATATTCTAAACTATAAAGAGTTTATATGTAGTTATACCAAATTTTAGAAAAAAGATCAAACCAGACGTGTATTTGAAACAAACTCCACCATATCCAAGAATTTGTGCAATCATTGTCAGCATGGCAAGTGTCACAACCAGATGGATGGATAAAAATCTCCAGAATCCCAAAACCAGAAAAAATAATGCCGAGAGTGAGTGAGAGGCAGAGGAGAGGACTAACTCTTAACACAACTGCCAAAATCTCTTTCACAACCACCTTTCAAAAATGGCTACTGCTTCTCTTCCACCTCTGCATCTTCCACCTCCCTCCAAATTCTCTTCCTCTCATGCCCACTACTTCTCTCAAATTCCACTCCATCTGTCCTCTTTCCCACACTGCAATTCCCTCAAATCCAAATCCCTGTCAAGAATCTCATTTGCTCTCACAGAGTCATCAGACTCCCCGAAATCCCTTGACCCTGACCCGAAAATTCTCCTCCAAGAACTCGCTGTATGGGCAATAAAATCAGCACCCTTCTTTCTTCCATTGTGAATGTCATGATGTTTTGCTCGAAAACTGTTTTATGTTTATGTTCTTTATTTTGGGGGTATTGGTAATTTCCTTTTGTTGGGCTCGCAGGGTTGTTTTGTTCTTCCGGCGGATTATTTTCAGCAGCTACCGCGGGATCTCCGGTTAGATGTAAGTTTTAATGTTAGAGTAAATGCGCAGATGACTTTTTGGATTTGTGGTTTGTACAATATCGCTCAGAGGTTGTACCTTGGATTGGTGGGTTGTTTGTTAGCTGATGCATGTTGGCGTTTGGAGCATACTCTCATAGTGTGATGTACATTTTGGGTTTACGTATATTATGCCTCAAAGGTTGTAACTTGCACTTAACAAAAGAAAAGTTGTACCCGCATTCTGTAAATTCCTTAAGAAGTTTAGTTTTCAGAGTAAAAGGACAATTTATAGTGGCAAAGTAGCGTTGTTCGGACTTTGAGCATCGTACTATATTGCTGAAAGATTGTAACTTGTTTTGGTTGGATGATTGGAACTGTTGAAGCATATTGGGATGGCACCCAATTTTATACCTTTTGCTCTGGAGATAACTCTTGTATCTCTTTGATCATTGCTTTGTAATACAATGATGTAACATGAGTGTAACCTGTGTTGGGGGTTGCATATTGAGAGTAGGAAACTGTACTTTGCTCTAACAAGATTAAACGTTGTTCCAGATTTGGCTTATTACTTTCTTGGGTTTTGTTCTCTCTTCATTTATGGACAGGAGAAATTCTTCTTGTGGAGAATGTCTAACTATCTTCCCATTTATTTATTTATTTTTTATGTTGAAGCTGAACGATGCAGCATTTGATCTTTCAAATGGTGCTGTCAGAGATGAGGTTAGTACTCAATATTTATCTTATAAATGGAAATATTCATATACTAGGAATTTTGACCGATACTCCTTTTGTGAAGACAAATGCTTTGTTTAGTTTTTGAACTTAAATGAGAAAACACCAAGGAAGTATTATCTTAACTTCAAATGATAATACCAGGTGTTTGTTCTTTGATCTTTTTCCTTTTCCTCTTCATTTTCTAACCAAAATCCAAGATTTAAGTTAGTTTGAAGGAAAAACAAAAAATTACATGAGAACATCAATTAATATAATCTTGTGATGCTGTTTGCCTTCTGTTAATCTTCACCTCTAAGCTCAATTTCATAAAGCTTCATATTTGTACAGTAGTGTATGTATGATTTTCTCTATGTGCTCATGATAGGCACTGGATACCACATTCTCGTTATGCACTTAGGGTTTCCTATAAAGCTGATCTGGGTCCAAACTGAAATTTGGATTACCTTGGTATTTACTCGTATGGATAAAAAGATAGTATCAGCTTGTACTTGTACCAGATCTACTGAATAATTAGCTATAGATATACCACCTTGCTATGATAAATTCTCCAGTGTGAGCTACAGATAAAAGTTTATAGAAAGACAGCAGCATTCACACTAGAAAGGGAAAAGAAAACAGGATTTGGGTTTGACGTAGGCGTCCTTTTATCCTGATCAACGACTAGAGAGGTATTGAGAACACAGTCTTTTTCTATCTTTGAAGCATAAATGAAAAATTAAACCTCTATGCTATTATCTGAATACCTCATGTAACCATTTTTAGGTGATTCCTTATGAATTATGGTGTCATATAACATTCCTAGTGGTATTACATTATGAAAGTATCTTGCAGTAACCTGCAGATTCTTTTTGCAAGTTCAGATCAATGATTGGCTTTAAGAGATGATTGAAAACTTTCTTCCTCCACTGCATACTCTATCTATTACAAACATGATAAGGGTGATGCTGCAAAATTACTTTTGAGGCTACTTGTCTGTTAATGGAAAATCGCTTTAACTCTTCCAAATCCTCTAAATGCTAATTGACTAATTCATAGATGTTAATATCTGCTTCACTTTGTATTATAGTGTGGTGAAGAGCTGGGAGAGACTTTATTAAATATAAGTCGAGCATGGGAAGTTGCAGACACATTGACTTCGGCGAACTTAGTAAGCAAGCTGCCTCTATTAGCAGGCTCTCTCACCACCAAAAGTAAATCAGGCAAGTGTGTGGTCATATATACACTTCTATGATCATTCACATATTTTATGCTTTGTTAAACTCAGTTCGAATTACTACTTCACTGATTTGGCCTTATTGCTAGTTAGCACTTGGCAAGCGCTTGGTATCTGCTTCTAGGAGGTTCCAGTCCATGGGTCAGTATGGTCAAGGTGAACTACAAAATGTATGGACTGGAACGTTTTGGTTTTTCTTTAGATATGATGGTATTGCCTAAATTTAACTTATAGTGAACTTTTAACCAGCCTTTTTCTGCCTCAAACTTACTGTTAGTTCTTGATCAGCATAGATTGCCAAAGTGATGAATAGGACAGGAAAGCTTTTATCTGCAAGGCCTACTGAGGTAGCTACTGAAGAACCAAAACAGGAAAACAGGGTGCTGAAGGTATACTTGCTTGCAGTTGAAAGAAATTTCAGTTGCAATTGGATGGGCACCTTATTTCATGAGAATGTGTTCTGTTGATCTGTTTTTTTTTTTTCTTGGATCTCATGTGTGTCTGTAATTGAGAAAAATGCCTCCAAACTTTTTTCTTCCGTTTCCTAGACAACCTTGCATGCTAGAACCCCTTCAAACTTTTGGAAAACTGTTCTCTCCTACATACCCAAAACGTAAATGATATGTCACAACAATAGTAATCATCGTATTCTTTCCTATAAAACAACCCTTCCAAACACACATATCTAATGGTTTCTCATTTCCATAAATTTACTTTTTCTCATTTAATTTTTCTGGAAATCAAGTTCTAGGAAGTAGCCATCCAGCCAATCGCAGCCTATCGTTTCTGCTTCATTACATTGCAACTAATTTAACAGAATAACATTGGCCCTATGCAACAGTTTGGCGATCTTCAGGTTGAATTGACTCCAGAAAAAGCATACATTGGTGCTGCCATTGGCTTCATTTTTGGGTAACCACTACATGTAAGCTGTGAGTCTTCGTTCGTCAACTTGAGTTTTTAAAACTTACAACATTCATTCTTGAAACCTCCAACTATAGGATTCTTTCATGGCAAATAAGTCAAGGCATCCAAAGCATACCGGAAAGCTCGTTGGAGTACGCAAATGACAACGCATTGCTTCTTGCGAAGGTGAATGAAAATGTACTCGGTTTAGTGCATTTCTTTTATGATCCTCACTGATGATCAATCACGAAAATGATCATGGTGAATGCAGTCGTTGCGTGGAGCTCTTCTCGCGCTTTTCTATTCGTCAACGGTCTTATCTGCTTTTGCAACTGTTGGACTCGTCCTACTTGGAGGTCAATTGAAGTCAAAAGGAAACTGAGACTGTAAGTTTAATACTTGAATAGACACTTGCCTTCTGCTGCTGAAGTTTGTTATGTAATTCTGTAGCTATATGTCAAAAGTAAAGTTTTGTAATATATCAAGTGGTTCTACTTTTATTTTGGGCATATCGAGTTCACGTGATCCACAGAATGTTGAGCAAATTTTGAATTATTTGAAATAGGAGAAATTTTGCATGGAGCAAGACAAATTATCTGGTAAAATGTTTCTCATTGGCTGATCCAGGAGCTCATCTCAATCTTTTAAGCAAACGAAGTTATTTTAGCTTTAGGATTCTTGTAACAACCAAATCATAAAACTAAATAGATCGATAATGTCAGTGCCCATAATGAGGTTGTTAATTGCTTGATTTTGTGGATTGAAGTCTCATTTTTGGTTGTGTAACTAATTGGATCTTGTAAATGGTTGCCTCCAAAAGTAGGGTTACTAGCGGCTATGCGAGTGGCTTGTGAGATTTGCTGTTATATTTTTGACAGAGGAATGAGAATTTCAAAGGATAAAGGTGAGAACCAAAATCGAATGAAGCCTAAGTTGTGGATGAAAAATGAGATTTTCCATCAGGGTCTCCCATGTACTGCAACATATTTAGATTGTCTAAAGAGCAAGCTCGTCATGACAGTTCCACCGATTATAGTCAGACCAGGATATTCACAACCTACAATCATCGCTGAATCTAGCTTGTGATTTGTAGAATAATGATAAGTTTGATAAACTGAAATACCATCTTAACTGGTTGCTAATATTAATAGGTCGTCAGTACAAGTAGCCAACCCCTGGGTCACTAGGGGGTGGGGGTGGGGATTTGCTTTGAGCTCCTTGGACTTACTTGCTTACTAGTACTATCTTGTCCCGAAATCCATCAAGAATCTTGTTTCTTTTGAAAAATAGCAGCAGTTATTGGTACTGTCACAGCATATAGAGACATCAATGTTTTTCTGGTATGAAATTCTTTAATTGGGGTCAAAGTGACCACTTCTCCTTCTGAGAAGCCATGTCCAGACTGTGTGATTTAGCCTCTTGGATTATATTTATTAGCTTAAACAGTTGTGTTTTAGTCTTCTGGATTATATTTAAAGCCTTCCAACTGCAGACATCACTGTCAGTATGAGCTACACATGTCCTGTCATTTGCTTCATTTTCTAGCTAGGCTTTCTTTCTTCTTACCATTATGTTTTCTTGATTTCCTCTACCTTTATTAGCTCATCTTTTCTGTTCTCCCTCACTTGTCTGTACTTAGGTATGGATCTTACTGGTAACGTAATATGCAACTTGATTTGGTTTGTAGTACACTAGATTTTATGTTTAAGCCGTTCAACTTCTTCTCAAGTTGTCGAGTTGATCCTCATATACTTGTGTTCACAAAGGTTTTTAAAAACAACACTTTGTGGACTCCGGTTATAAACTTTAGTGTAGTTGATAATAGTCAGTGATACTAATAAATGTGCAATTATTGGACCTCGAGCTACTCTTTAACCCTAGAGAAAAGCCAGTGATGACTGAGTTAGACGTACAATCACAACTTCAAATTCTAATTATTATAAAAAGGGATAACTGTATTTACTCTCCTTGATCTATAATTTATTTATATAAATAATTCATATTTTTTGCATAATTACATAAACCACTCCAAGGATAGTTTGTGCAATAATGATGTTTTTACGAGGTGTATGAGTAATTTTTCAAAAAGTTGTGATGGTCTGTATGAATGATGTTGACCTTTTGTGGGTGTTTGTGCAGTTTTTAAAAAATAAGAGTGATTTGTGTGAATAGATCATGGTTCATGGGTGTATTTATAATTATCCCTTATACTAATACGTTGGACCAATTTGCAAATACGTCCTTGTGAATTTGTTCGTCCAAATTCATATTAAGTTGCAAAGTTATAACGACAACAAATATATGGGTGTTTTTTTTGTTTTTTTTTTTTTGGGGGGGGGGTTTGTTAAAAATATTTATAAATTATTTTTTAGGTCAAAATTGCATTTAAATAATTGGAGATGACGTGTCAAAACGTGGGCGTTTCACAGCCTCACCCTTATTAACAACAAAAGTGGGAATATCATAGACATAATTAGGAAGTAAAAATTAATATAAAGTTTGATTAAGTAGTTTCTATATTATAATACATTTTATTAATTAAATAATTGTAGTAAGTGTAGAATGTGTATATTTTAATTGAAAGTATCAGCTTGAGATTCTTTGCATCTTGAGATTATTTACTTTTTTATTATTTATTTATTTAGAGTTAGGTTTGACATTAATGCAAGTGGATTAGTATTTAATCCGCGGTGGGCCCGCCTCGATTACCTCAGCTAATTTTGATTAATCAAACATTCTGGATATAATACTCCAATACAGATCGATATGAAAAGCCAATGAAGCTTACTTCATTTGGCGAAATTGAGGTCCCATGATCTTAAAGTGTGTTGTGTTTGCTGAACAGTAGGTGTTGGTTATATTTGATTTATTTAATATTATTATTGTAATTCGATAACAATCAATTTTAATTATATTTTGATTTACGGATGATTTTTTTTTTTAAAAAATAAAGCGTAAAAGAAATGTTTAATATGTAAAAGAGATTAATAACGTCATAAATTTGTGGATACCACATATTTATTTATTTGATAACTAATTTTGAGAGAGATGATAATTATATAAATTTAATTAGTCTTAATTAGGCGGCTAATACAGAAGCATAATTAACAATTAATAGTTATGGATTCCATTTAGTGTAATGTATTCTTAAGTAATTAATTAATTCAATTCTTGAATCTTTCATACTAATTATATTTAAAACTTGGCAAATAGTTCAAATATATGATAATAAATAAATAAATAAATTGAGAGACTGATTTCTCAATTAGGGTTAATTGTAATTTGGTATATTAAATAATAATTAATTAGTACCTTTCTTATTTATATCATCATTGATGACCTAACAACCTTAGGGCAAATTGTTTTAAATAAATTGAGTAAGTCAAAGAACCTAAATTAACCTAATTTCTATCCCATGGTTTTGTTACCTCATGACCTTAAAAATTTTATGAAATTATTTCTTGGCTGAATTACAGGACTTCCTATGAGGCATGACGTAATTATGAATATCTCTTATTATTTAAAAAATTACAAATATTCCTATTGATATTTGATGAAATTATATAATTCTTGGATGGAGGTACGAAATTGCCAATTATGTTCTTACTGTATTTTTTAAAAAAAAATTGGACGGAATGGATGAATTTTTTTATCCATTTAGTCAATAAAAAAATTATAAAATAAATAAATTATAAAATCTTGGTCTACAAGAGCATTTTGATTAGTTTACCACAAAAAATGAATGAAAAACTAGCAGAATGGACCAATTGTTAGACGGATGTTAAAATTATGGAGGTATTGGGATATTCATAATAATGCCGAACCTCATGGAAAGTCTTGAATTTGAATAAACAAACAACTACATATAAATAAATTAACAACTATTACTAAAGAAAAATTAAAAACTGATACATTAATAGAATTCTAGTCCATGACCTCATACTAATAGAATTCAGTTTTATTGTTAAATAGATTCTAATATTAGTTGATCATAGAGTAAATAAGTCAAGATTAATATTCCCTAAGGTTATAGTTATAATTAATTAAAAAAAAAAGAAAAATTTCACTTTTAATTTACATAAAAATTGCATTTTTCATATTGGAAATATTAATCATATAACAGAAAATGGCATGTTTTCTTCATATCAAAGCCAAAATCGTTTCAAAATGACCAACGACTTAATAGGTATATAGTTACAGGATTAAACATATTAATTTTATAAATATTACATTTTTCCAAAAATGTAATATTTATATACTTAAAGGACTAAAAATAAAATCTTAGCTTAGTGTCTACATAGAACAAAATAGTCTTACATACCCCCATTATTTGGGTATGGCTTGATTTGACAATTTGCAAAGAGTTGACTTCTCCTACATATGTAAAATTCAGCAATTACCTAATCCCTAAAACATTTACTTTAAACAATATATCTACATGTCTCAAAATTGTGTGACATAAGTCACAAATCCCCTAATTTGATTTTTCTTTTCTTTATCATAAATTATTCTTTAATTTTTATATATTTTCATGATCTATGTAGGTTTACATATTTTTATTATTAAATTATACTCATGCATCACTTTTTCCATTTACACATACACCTATAAAAAAATATTATTTTAATATAAATTTTATATATTTGAAATGAAAATTAAGATATAATTCCATTTTATAATAAAGAATCTTAATTATGATGATATATGTATAAAATTCGGATCTGTCTAAAAGATTTGTTATATTTACCTGTTTAAGGAGGTAAGTTGCTTTATTTTGAAAATATATATGAAAGTAAATTACTTTATTTTTTAAAATACAAGAAGATAAATTACTATTTTTTTTTTATAAGGGGATAATTTGAACATTTACAATAGCATAAGAGAGTTACTGCATTTTTTCCTATAAGATCATAATAATAATTTTCAATTAAGAAAAAGAAAATCCAGAATGGGATTCCCACTATAAAAATCATCTCAAGAATTCATTTCCACTTCAATTTTTTTTCCTCAAACAAAACAAGAAGCGGTTCCTCCATGGCTGATCCCATGAGCTGCACAGCCTCAGACCTCCTCCCCCTCCTCGGCGGCGCCCAACACGTACCTCCTCTTCTCGGCGTACTTGGTTTTCGCCATGCAGCTGGGGTTCGCCATGCTGTGCGCGGGCTCCGTGCGCGCCAAGAACACCATGAACATCATGCTGACCAACGTCCTGGACGCGGCCGCCGGCGGCCTGAGCTACTATCTCTTCGGCTACGCCTTCGCGTTCGGAGGCCCGTCCAATGGGTTTATCGGCAAGCATTTCTTCGGGCTGAAAGAGTTCCCCGCGCCGGCGGCGGATTACAGCTTCTTTCTGTATCAGTGGGCTTTCGCCATTGCTGCAGCAGGTGTGTATTAAATTACGATTAATGTGTAATTTTTCATCTGCTGCGATTACTTTTACTGAATATTTAATATTTGGGATAATTACACTGTTTAGGGCAATTACACATACAACCCTTATAATTTTGAAAAATTATATCTAACACCCTATGATTTGCTTCCATCTATTAACAAAAAAAATTATATTAATTCTTAAGAGACTTATTACTGAGTTATTGCAAGTCAAATAAATATTTTTTTATGATCAAATTACCTTCATACATCTTCAAGCATTAATGTATGAAAGGAGGTATATTTTCACTATTATAAGGATAGTTTAGTTCGAAAAAAATTGTTTGGCCTGCAATAAATCAGTAATAAGTTAATCGATGGTAAATATCAATTTTCATTCATTTTTCTGGCTAATACTAGCAAATTGAGTGAATTTTGACTAACGAATAAACTTATTTATTAGATGGAAGCATACCTCATGAGTGCTAGATATAATTTTCTAACCACAAGGGGTTTATGTGGAATTACACCAAACTTCAGGAAAGGGGAGTGTAATCATCCCTTAATATTTTCATCCTTTTTACTCTCAATGATGAGTCGTGGATTTATGCCACCCTCATCAATTATAAACATTCACTTACGCTGAGATAATCGTTAAATTGAAAGAAAATAGACAAAAGTACTCTTAACTATTAATAATAGGATAAAATACACTTTGTCCCTTCTAAATTATTCTCGATATAATATTTATTCTTAAACTAGCAAATATAATAATTATCCTGTAAAGTTTGACAAAAATACCCCTCATGTTTTGAATAATTATATTATTCTTAAAATAGTGTAGCATTTTGCACATTAAATCATCACCAAATTATTTTTTAAGTTTAAAAATAAAAATAAGTCAAGAATTTAAATTAAAAATAGAGTAACAAGTTAATATATATATATATATATATATTATATTGTAACACTCCCTACAATATTATACTTAATTATCGCTAATTATCATACACTTTCCTGATTACAACCCTTCTTATAAGATATTTTCAGTTATCAATATAATATATAAACGTCTCATGAGATAATAAGCATATTCAAAAGATAATATTTTACTCTCTCCAAACGTTCTTATTTACAAAGTTCCAAAGAAAAATAACGCAACAACCAGTTATACAAGATTTTAAATGCAAATCGGGCTAGAGATTGGCATATTTAATATTCTCATAACAAAAGTTTTGGCTTTAGATGTCATGGCTAAGCCATCTATTCACAATAACGACATGGTTCAAACTCCAATAACTAGTCAGTGTGATCTATCTCCGAAAAAAGTACATGGCAAGGCGTGAGCTGCCCACTCAGTAAGTATAGTAAAACAATCGATATACATATATATATGTCACAAGTCAAATATTATACAATCATATCAACCAACTAATATTCGTCAAATAATACCAGTAGATATAAGAAATCACAAATGCTCATAATCATATATCAGTTTTTGACATAATAGTGACATTTTAGTTTATTTTTTTAAGGCTTTGCTTAATCAAACTGGAGTACATTACTCAATGGCTTTACCGACTATCAACCTCATCTCAATCACAATATTTCCTTTTTTTTTTACTCGATATCACACAGCACACAGCTTGTATGATATCCCCATCACCAATCATATTACACAACACACAACTCGTATGATATGCCACATCATTTCCACTTATCAATTACAGCACACAGCTCGTCATTAATCATATCATCATAAACCATTGCAGTATGCCCTTCCCTAGTTAGGTAAGTCATCTTTTATTCCAGTTGACAATAACAATATCATTAACTTCATCAGTAAGTTCAATGACCACTTGTAATATTTTTGTCATTAAAATTATATCTAATATAATGCACAAATATTTTTTTTCCAAAAGTGATGTATATGTTGGTAATACACATTTATTTATAAGGGTAAAAAAGTAATTTTTATATATAGCCATATAATAAATACACAAACTCCACCACACTACATAATTTCTAGCACCATTATAAATACTCAAAATATTATTTTTACAAGAGGGTTACTCTCTCCAAAACCTAATTTCACCTGGTAAGTTGTTGTGTCAAGAGTATAATTCCCATTTCATCCTTCATCAAAGTCACAACCACATAAAAAGGTACTAAAATTGATATCAATACTTGACAATTATAATGTTAATTTATTAACATTGTAAATGAATAAAATTAGAAGGAATAAAATGCAGTCAACTCGTGTTTTTTGTCCGAGACGGCGTACTTTAGAGGTATAAAATGTATCTAACTCTGTTTTTCTTTATTACATATGTGATCAGGTATTACTAGTGGATCAATTGCAGAAAGGACGCAGTTTGTGGCATACCTAATATACTCCTCATTCCTAACCGGTTTTGTGTACCCAATAGTCTCACACTGGTTCTGGTCTGGTGATGGTTGGGCTGGGGCGGCTAAGTCCGATGGAAACTTTCTATTTGGCTCAGGAGTCATTGATTTTGCCGGTTCAGGCGTGGTTCACATGGTTGGTGGCATTGCCGGTTTGTGGGGAGCACTCATTGAAGGCCCTAGGATAGGTAGGTTCGATCGGACCGGCCGGTCTGTTGCCCTACGTGGCCATAGTGCCTCACTAGTAGTGTTGGGCAGCTTCTTATTGTGGTTCGGCTGGTACGGATTTAACCCCGGTTCCTTTCTGACAATTTTGAAGTCGTATGATACAAAGGGGTCCTACTACGGCCAATGGAGTGCAGTCGGGAGGACGGCTGTCACGACAACATTGGCCGGGAGCACGGCCGCCCTGACAACTCTTTTTGGAAAGAGGTTCTTGGTGGGCCATTGGAATGTGATTGATGTGTGCAACGGGTTGTTGGGAGGTTTTGCTGCGATCACTTCAGGGTGCTCGGTAGTTGAGCCCTGGGCCGCTATCATATGCGGGTTCATGGCAGCTTGGGTCCTAATTGGGTTCAACAAGTTGGCTGAGAAATTGAAGTATGACGATCCATTGGAGGCAGCCCAACTTCACGGTGGTTGCGGGGCGTGGGGTGTGTTGTTCACTGGACTATTTGCAAAGAAAGATTACGTGAATGAAGTGTATCCGGGCAAACCGGATAGACCATACGGGTTGTTCATGGGTGGTGGTGGGAGGCTCTTAGCAGCGCAGGTTATCCAAATCTTGGTGATAATTGGGTGGGTCACGGCTACAATGGCACCACTCTTCTTGGTACTCCACAAGCTGAGGCTACTTAGGATCTCTAGTGAGGATGAAATGGCCGGAATGGACTTGACAAGGCATGGAGGGATGGCCTATATTTACCACGATGAAGGTGAGAATTCCAACTTGCCACAGTTCAAGATGAGGAGGATTGAGCCAACAGATACTCCGACACCCGACCATACATCCGACCACCCCCCACATATTCGTGTGTGACATGAAAAAGTCGACACTTTTTTTGGAGTGAATTAATACGTCTTATAAAGACATGTGAATACAAGTTCGGATATGGTTATTGAGGATGACAAGATGTGAATGTTGGCCATATGAAAGGATGTTTTTGCCTTGTGTTGGAGCCTCTAGGAGATCGATTAAGGTGAAGTTTGCTATTAGGACATCAATGTTCAAGTGGTTTTCTACATTGATATGTTTCTATATAATACCTGTGCATTCATGTATAAAATATTTCCTTAAATATACGCTTCAATATAATTATGTGCACATGGCGCGAATCAAACAATGAGAATGCCCCTATAGACTGTATAAACTATACGTGTAGTGTTACTTCACAGCATTCGTTCTTTCTAACACAGAATACAAGATAAATACATAGACTGTAAACAGTCCTCTAGTAAGCTAGCAGATAAGGACTGTAGACTGTAGTAATGAAATTAGGAAAATTAACTGTGGAAGCAGGGTTCAGACACCGAACCAGTGCACATCATACCAAGATTCACCATACATTTCAGCTCTAAAATGGCATAGTCAGCAAATGTTGTTCGACCCCATCTCATTATCTGGTTCCGACTGGTTGAGCATGAGCAACGTCAAGGCCATGTGACCATATTGAATGAAATCTTGATTCCCCCAGAATGGATACCTTTGAATGCAAACTAAAGTAGATTAGAATATTTTTGTCCAAAATCCCAGATAGGGAAACATGGCAATCAACAGTCTCATAAGAAGTGGAGTATCTCCCTTTATTCCCCTGCGTATTTTTACTGCCATTTGCGCTCTTGGTTCATTTGCATTTTTAACAGATGCAACACGAGGTTCCTCATCCACTCTTGGTTGATTATCTAGCTCATCCCATCCATTGAATCTTTGTTGTTTACGTTTCTCATTTTTGGTACAAGCATTATTTGCATCTACCCATGACTTATAATTCCCGGCTTCCTTTCCCTTACGAGTTTGGACTTCTTTTTCTTTTCTCACTCTGGTATGATTTTTGGCTCCAGCAAAAGGCTTCTTCTTGCTTTTAGGTCTTGGTCTTGGGGGTTCATCGGCCGTCCCCAATAATGCTTCAGCAGCCAAAGAAAGTGCTGATTGGGCAAGGGGTAGTGCTAAGGCCATGATGATAGCGTTAGGTCCAGTTCCAAGCAGCAACGAGATGATAACTGCAGGAATCATCCACCCAAAGGCTCGAAAAATCTGCAGTAAAGCTAACTCTATTGCATCACAAAATGGAAACAAAATTCCTGGCACGAGTCCTTAGCATCATGTGTAGTGAAATATTAGCTGAAATGAGCGCCCATAGTCGACCATCTTACTAATGTTTACAAAGAAAATTTTATAACAATGTCGTGAATGAACAATCTATTTACTGCAGCAAAACTGACAGATGGTTGATGCATTAAACAATTATGTAAAGAACAGAATCTCTACATGCTAAAAGAGATTATGTAATAGCACAACATTAACTCGAACACAATAGCAAGAGATAGATTATGTAATGAATAGAATCTCTACATGCTAAAAGAATAGGGCACAATTAACTAGCAAAAGAGTTTAAACTTGAGAAAAAGCCTCAGATAGACCTTGGATAATCTAAATGTCTTAGGCGTCTATAAATGGATGACTATAGTAAAGCGAGAGACCTATTAATTGAGGTGTAACGGATGCATAAAGTAGAGCGAACAGAAGCAGATAAAAAAAAAATTGCTAATTACGTTCGATACTAAGTACAATATATCCAGAATGGCCACAAAAAAGAAGCCGACACTTTGCCGCCTGCTTAAAGCACCAAGTGAGACCAAATACATGATTATGAAGAAGATTAGCAAGACTGACATGAATTATTTGAAATTAGAAGGCGATTCAGTCTATGATCTGTGGTAAGAACTAGCTTTACCAACCCGATTCTGACTTCCAAAACTTCAATCGAACTTGCCCGTCAACCTCTACCAAGATTATGAAAGATATCAGCTGTGAAAAGCAACAACCTCCGAGTATATTTGCTTCTCAACAAAGATTACACTGTTATTTCAACTTATAACCAGAATGACTAGATTGTCGAAAGTTAGCCTGAACTTGAACACGAATATGTGGACGTAGTCAAATGGGAAAATCGAACTGCCTTATATGTGTTTTACTCCCATCTGCCTATTTACCAAATTGCTGGCAAGACCAGGAACAGAGCTATATGTGAACTTTAGAATTTAAGACAGGTGAGTATAAAATAATCAAGCTCTGAATTTCTCATATGTCTGTCAAGATTCACCACAACTCTGGGATAATATTATCTTAACTCTACACTAATAGCAGTTAAAAAAATCAAGCAAAATTGAGTTCAAAGGACTACCTTCAAAACCCAATTAAATCCAATGGAAGCTTCGAGAATCCCAAACCCTTCGTCGTCTTCATCGTCATCTTCTGCACCGAAATCATCAGACCACCAAATCCTCTCCTTCGCGCCGTTTCTGAAACTATACTCAAACTCCTCATCATACTCGTCCGTCACATAAGAGTCTGTAAATCTGGACCTCTGCCTGGGGTTTACATTCTTCTCCCAATCCCACCGCGAGCCGCCGCTCCGGCCACCAGAAAAACACCACCACCAACGAATTTTACTATTACCGTATCCACCATCCAAGGACCGACCATAACAGTTGTGGCAAATTGAAACGGGGAAATGGCAGAGAAATTGAATTGCTTGAGAGCCCATCAACAGTGGCGATTCAAGAAAGCTCCATTATCAGAGTAATGAAAATAGAAAGTACAATAATTCCATCACGAGGTACAATATTGCGATGCAGTAACTTGATCCACTAAGCCAGTTTGATTGCTGGTTGGTCTTCAACTGTTTTTGAGCTGAAAAAGTAGGAGATGTCCATATTGTCCCTAACTTTTCACATATGTACATATAACACCCCTAACATATTCATTGTTACAAAACCTCCAAATTTAATTGGCTAAATTCCACTTTACACATGTGTTTGTTGAATTAACAAAAAACTCCTTGTATTTAATACAATAGGCAAAAAATCTCTCTTAATATTAAAATTCTAGACAAAAAATCCCATTCTATTATAAATTTATGGAAAGTGGTGTGTACGTGCGGATGTTGTACCTCGTTCTCGATTTCAGCCGTTTTGGTTAATATTTTAGTCTATTTTTAATTAAAATGCCCCTTTTTTTCACTTATTTTTAACTTGGTTTGAGTATTTGTATTTCTATTTTCATCTCTAAAAAATTAAAAAAAATATAAATATATTTATTTAATAATACAAAACATTATATAAAAGTTTTAATATTCAATAATTTAAATTAAAAAATTGAATTACAATCACAATATAAAATTTAAAAATAAAAAAATGTGGATATTAATAAAATATAAAAATTATACATTACCAACTAATTTAAATATTATATACTTAAAAATATTAAATAAATTATATTTAAATTTATTACATTATAAAAATTATACATTATTATTTTTTATTTTAAATTTTTTTAAAAATATCAAAAAGATAAAAATATACTTTCTATACATATTTATATACATTATTTGTTTTATTTCAAAAATTTTTAAAATATATTTATATGAAAAAAAATACCAAAAAAATATAAAAACTTACATTATAAAAAATAATAAACTAAATTTTATTTTTTTAAATTTAGATATGGACATGAATATAAATCTTAAACAATTATAATAAATTATAATTTATAAATTGATTTAAATAAAATATTTTATTAAATTTATATTATTTTTTATAAATGATATTTATATTTAAATTAGTATTATATCAGACAAATTATTAATTAAATTTCTAATAATTATAATAATTATCTAAAATTAGTTTTAATTAATTAAAATATATATTTAATGATTAATTAATTAAAAAAGAAAAAAGAAAAAATTGGGGACGTCCGCCGCCCCTATCTCATCATCACCCTCTTTCTCCTGTCTGGGCGACGACGGCATCTCCAAATTTGGGGGTGACAGTGAGATTGTCAGCCCTTTTTTTTTGGGCAACAACTCTTTCTTGTTGTTGGGAGATGTCGTCATCCCTAGATCAGTCACAACAAAAAAAAATTATATATATAAAATGATAATTTATTTTTTATAGTTTTTAATTATTTATATATAATTAAAATAGGACATAACGGTCAAACGATGTAAAGCTTTAGTGCCATTACACTTCAAAATAAAAAATGGCGCATGTGTTGAATTAAAAAAACACAGGGGGTACTTTATCGATTTTTGAAACAGGATGGGGGGTTTTCGTTGAGTTTTCAAAATACAATTTTTTTTTTTTTTGCAATTTAGCCATATAATTTGTGCTAAAGTTTTATTTATTTTCTTTCAATTATTATTTATATAATTTATCAAAAAGATTATTTTATTTCATTAGCAGCTTTAGCCTTATTGGCCTAACCCCACCTCTTTCTCCAATCGAAGTCAGACTTGCGTACTCTGAGACTGTTCTGGGAACCTACTTGCCCTACTTCCCTATCGACAAAGAACTCTGCAATGAATGCCTATGATGTGACTAGCAGGGCAGGTAGAATGGAAGTCGAGTGAGGAATAGTCGAACTTTTACGTTCAATAGTTCAACACTGATAAATTGATGAAACAATAGCCGATCCAATAGCTGCTTCAGCGACTGCAATAGCTATAACAAAAATTGAGAAAATGTTTCCTCTTAATTGACGATTATAAAAAATATCAAAAAAATTATAAAATCGATATTAACTGAATTTAATGTAAGTTCAAGACACATACGGGCTCTAACCATATTTCGACTTGTGATAAATCCCTTGATACCAATAGAAAATAAATAGGCACTCAAAGCAAATATATGTTCGAGCATCATGTCACTTTTATAGCTAGTCACTTGCGTTACTTGAAATGATACTATCTGGCTATCCTAGACTTCGAGCAATCGCTTGAGTTCTTCCTCAGGCCCCCCGTGAGTCCATGGAGAATTAAAAGATTACCTGAAGATAAAACAATAGAAAAGATATGTTGAAGAACGGGGAAGTGATTCTTCCCTTATCTCCTTTGAGTGATACCCTTATCTCCTTTGAGTGATACAAGTGGTTTAGACTTTCCAACCTCTGAAATTTCCACTTCAGCGGGTCAGCCGATCAAAACATAGAGAGCGCAGTTCCAGCAGAAGCCTAATCAAACCGAGAGTTTATATATTGCTATTTCTTTTTATTATCTAGTCGATGCCAAGATGAACAAAAGCTTAACACCTCTCATTCTTATTACTTTTTCAACGAATAAAATGAAAAATCAAAAGGTCGTCTTATTCAAAACCCCAATTATGATATACCTTCTCTTCCACTTCATACCTAGGAACGCACTGTTTTTATAAAGATAAGCGCACTTTCACATCTTCTTAACCTGAAAATGGCTGGGGAGAGGATTGCAAATTTTATATCATCAAAATAAAGATGAGCTAATATTTTAATTTAAAATAAATTCTCTCTACTCTAAATTTTAATCTTTTTTATTTTTCATAAGCAAAACTTGGTTTATACATTTAATATTCAATATTTTTAAAAAGGATTTTCATATCTAAATATGCTTTAGAATGTGTTTCCAAGCAGACTCTTGATGCCCTTTGACCTTCCAAACAATCATGCTTTGCTGTTTAGAGTGCAAACCTAAATATCTTTGATTTATTTTTTAATAATTATTTTTGAAATTTAATTCAATCAAAACTATATCTTTGAAATAAAAACTACAATTTGTTACTTTTAATTCAACCACGATTATTTTTTATTTAATTATCTATTTTTCCATGCTAATCAAATTATAATTCTTCATTTGTCTTTAAAACGTGGCGAGTTTAGAATTTAACTACAGTATGTGTAAATAATTATGGTTCATGACCCATCTTTGGTAAGCCCAGCCCAAAAAGGCCCAACACCTAAATCTCACTGGATAGTCTGGATGGCTCTCAACCTAGCCCACACTACCTTGGCCCATGACCCGACCCACCACCTGGCCTATTACCCGACCCAAGTTCTATCCTATTTAATCTTAACCCTAACCCTAATCTCCCATTCTTCCGCCTCCCTCTCTTCTCTTTGTATATGTTCTCCTTCTCTTCTCTCTTTGTCGCTTGGTTTTCTCCTCCTCATTTTCCCAAAGGTTTTGAAATCATTCCACCGCCTCCTCTTCTTCTCCGCCTCTTTAATGTTGCCCTTTGTATAATCAATTGTTAATCCAAATCTTGTTATAATTTTTTTAATTAATTATTTCAAGTTCATTATATTAGAACATATAGCGATTGAAGCACACTTCATGCGCGTGCAAAAAATTATTTTTTTATTATATATTAATTAATTGAATAAATATAGAAGAAAGACAAAATAAATACTTGATCAATTCTGATGCTAATCTAAGAGAGTAAGCCCTTCACCCTTATAAGAATAATTTTGACACATAACAGAACCTAAGAGATCATAATCATATAAGAATTATGGGCATCTCCATCATGTTTATGACAAAAAATCAAGATTTCATATCGGCCCATGGACGAAGATGGCTTAGTACTGTCCTAGCTACTGCCTGACCTCCCTACTAGGTGGCAGAAAACCATTCGACCAAAAAAAAAAAAAAAGCAAACGGCCACATAGGCTATGACAAAACTCAAAGACGAAGGCGGATATAACGCGTGCCCTAACCACCCCTTGGGAACTTGCGGATTATCTGACCGAGGTTCCCTTAGCTAACGGGATTCCTTGGAAATTCTTACCTACTGCCTCCTATTTTTTAGGGGATTTATCCTCGAGGTCAGACTTCTTCACCCGCTGGGGGACTATGGCTACAAAAGCAAGCCTTCCCCCTCGATTAAAAGTAACACATTTTTGCATTACATACGCATGAAAGCACTACAAGAACACTCTACCAAATACTCTCTTATCATCTTTTAAGCACTCATTTCTATCTTATGTTGCTTAATTCTATTTTTCCTCAACTGTTTATTGATCTGAGTATAGGAGTGTTAACATTTTTTTTTCAGGTCTCCTTTCCCGACTTTTCAAAAAATTTAGCCGGAACCTCAAGTCCGAATATCTATTTAGCGAGCGATTCTTACTCGCATCACTACCCAAAAAAATTCCATAATCTTTTCGAATCAAGCCAAATCTTGTCAACTAAACACACAATCCTTCTCGAGCTTGTAGAAGTGTAGCAAAATTCAGTTGTTGTCTAAGATACAGAGAGAAGTTCAATTTTTCGGAAATAGTATACGTCTCATTAATTGATTCAATATATCAATAATTCAAATCAACGATATTGCAAATGAACAAATTATTTTTCATAAAAAAATAATAGCAATTTATTCTCCTCCCCCTATATTTTTTAAAATGAATCAATTTACCTCACATTTTGAAAAACACAAAAGGGCAAAATGCCGCTTATTTTCATAAAATGATAAATTTACTTATTTTGCAATACAACAAAAGATTTACTTACATTTTTTTTTAAAAAATAATAAATTATTATCAAAATACACATATATTTATATTTTTAAAACTCGAACTCATAAAATTTTAATCTTATCAATTCGGCAAGGGTTTATGTCCCCTGGATCCTACAGCCAAACAGGGCCTAATCTTTCTGTTGGGTTGCAGTTACTTATTTCAACTGTCTACGGTTTGAGCCCAATGGCTTCACTTTCGGGTCTATATATATAAATGGGCTGAGAAAGGTAGCCATCACTTCTTAGTTTCATCCGTCGAATTTCTCCAGTTGAAAGAGACTGTACTGCTCCTCCGCCATACACCGCCCCCTACTCCTCCGCTGCCGCCACCTTCTCAACAAGAAGCCAAGAAATCCAATCAAGAAGAGCATAAAGTCCATAAGAATAAGAGATTCATTGCGATTTTGATGCAAAAGCTGTTCCATTTCTCCAAAACCCTATTCCCACTCTCGCTAAATTTGTTGCCAAAACCCTCGTCCGCTTCTTCTCCGGTGCCTCATTCTTCAGTGTTCGTTCCCTGCTTCCGATCTTACAAATCTGCGTCAACCACCGGTGATTTTATCAAAATCTCGATGGCATCGTCGGCAACGGTGAAGTTGCCGGCGTCACCGATAGAAGAGGGTTTAGGGAGGAGATTTTGGATCAAGTTTAGAAAGGAGTGGACCCAAGCTCTCTACACTCCTTTTGTGGTCAGTTTGGCCGCCGGAAATCTCAAACTCGATACATTTCGCCATTATATCGCGCAGGACGTACATTTCCTCCGCGCCTTTGCGAAAGCGTTAGTATTCTACAACCGTTTTAATAGTTTGTTTTCCCTTTTTGCCTGTTTTAGTTTATTGTGTTTTCGCTAATAGGGCTGTCTTAATGTTTGTTTCTTTGTGTTGAGTGTAGGCTTGTTGAAGTTTCTATGGTATCTTGGAATGTTAGTATTGATTCTATGTCAGTTATTGGATAGTTTTCTTTGTTGGTTTTTCTTTATGAATTCATTCGTCAAATAGTGAATTTTAGTATAAATATGGGTTTTCGGACTGTCAACCTCTTATCATCTTGCTCTGTTATTCTTTTTATAGGTTTATTTGGTATACAAATTAGGATTCATTAGTAGGGATAAAATTGCAGTAAAGCGACCATATTATCCACTTCTTCTGCACAAAACATATACTCATTACATTATTTGTTATTCTTGGGATGATAGTTTACTGGGAAAATGTGGGAGAACAAATAATCGGGAAGTGTCTTCTTTTATCTTCAATTTCAGGAATAAAACAAATAACAAATTATCTTAACCAGTTTCCTATAGGTGGTGATGCTTCTTTATGCGGAATGCTATTCTCGTTCTTCTTTCCACCTGCCATTATTAGTTCATTTCTCCAGCTGATGACTTGCCAAGTGGCAGAGGAGCAGATTGACACAAAATTAAAACACACAAAATCTTTTACAAATGAAAACAAAAATATAAAGACACGGGAGATCCACAGTTTTTGGAGGGCAATCCATCACCTATGGATTCAAAATTATCAGAAAGATTTTCTTTGACCAAGTTGCCAGATGTTGTAACAAATGTAAATCTAGGTCGCCACAGGCCTAGTGTCCATGTTTTGGCTTCTGTTTCACCCTCTGCTGCATGTCTATGATGTCAATTGTGGTCAAAAGTGACAGGATTTCTTATATTCATAAAAAAAATGTGCATCAGGTATGAAATGGCTCAGGAGTGTGCGGATGATGATGATGCAAAAGTTGGGATTAACGAATTGCGGAAAAGTGTTCTAGAAGAGCTTAAAATGCATGATTCATTTGTTCAAGTAAGTATGGATAAGACTCTGCAGATGCATATATGCATGCGGATGCTTTATGCATTTTCTGGTATGAAACGTTGGTTTCTATGAACTGATATATTGCTTTTGTTGTATTTACTAAAAGAAAAGGATAGATTTACTCAAGATAAAAGCTGCTAGTCGCAATGCCTTAGGGCTTGGTGATAAACCAGAACTTTGAAGAAGATAAGTGTGTTAATGTCATCAAATACTGAACAGTGGAGTTGTAGTTTTCGGTGAATTTGTTGTGAAGAAGAATATTTGTACTGAAGATGTCTTCTGAAGATTAGCTTAGGCCAGAAGGAGATGAGTCTAATCAGATCAGCCTGCTTGTGGCTAATTCTGTTAGTTGTTTCATTATTTTTGATGGAACCTTTTCTGTTCTCATACCAGTCCCCCTTCCCCCGCACACCACCCACCCATACACAAAACCACTAAACAAATACATAAATGCTTCTGAATTATCTTGAAAGTTTGGCAACAGATTCACGTATGCTCACCTTTGTTAGTGTACATGCTCCTAATTCAACTTCTCATTTTCTTTATTATACGTTCTCTAAAGAATCGCTGTTTCCTCTGATCAGTATCTATCATGTAATGCAACATGAGCTGTGCTGTCTTTCGTTATGTTGTTTGGGTATCATGTGCAGATAAGTTTTCCATTCTGTAACGGTTGTCCGTATTGGAATATGCAGGGATGGGGTTTTGATTTGCCCAAAGAGAGCACTCCACACGCTGCAACTGTTAAGTATACAGACTTTTTACTGGCAACAGCCTCTGGAAAACTTGAAGGAGTAAAAGCTCCTGGTAAACTGGCCACTCCTTTTGAGAAAACAAAATTGGCAGCTTATACTCTTGGTGCTATGACTCCTTGTATGAGGCTTTATGCCTTTCTGGGCAAGGAGTTGGAGGCATTTCTGGATCCCAATGAAGTTCATCTTTATAAGAAATGGATTGACAATTATTCATCTGATGTTTTTCAGGTTTGTATTACTAATGAAAAACCCATCAGGGCCTCTTTGTTGTTAACAATTGACTTTCTCAGTCATGAAAAAGAAATTGGACATAGTGTTTACATCTGAGCAAGTCTGTTTTGTTGATGTAGGCTGCAGCTTTGCAAACAGAGGACCTTCTGGACAAGTTAAGTGTGTCTTTAACTGGGGAAGAGCTTGATGTCATTGAAAAGCTCTATCATCAAGCTATGAAACTGGAAATAGAGTTCTTCCTAGCTCAGCCGCTTGCTCAGAAAACTGTTGTTCCTCTATCTAAAGAGCATAATCCGGCAGAACATTGTCTCATGTTATTTTCAGATTTTGATTTGACATGCACTGTTTTGGACTCATCTGCCATCTTGGCAGAAATAGCTATTATAACCGCCCCAAAATCAGACCAAAATAAATCAGAAAACCAACTTTCTCGGATGTCTTCAGTCGAGTTAAGAAGTACATGGGGAGAACTTTCCAAAGAATACACTGAAGAGTATGAACAGTGTGTAGAAAGCATCTTGCTTTCAAATAAAGGTGAGTGCATTATAGTATCTCCCTCTTAAAAGAATAACGATGCTTTTTCGTCTTTACTTATGATTTGGCATGTGTATGACCTGAGGCTTGAGAAACAACTGTGCTTTGCAGTGGAAAAATTCGATTATGAAGGGCTGCGAAGAGCACTCGAAGACCTCTCAGATTTTGAGAAAAAAGCAAATCTGAGGGTGATAGATTCTGGGGTGCTTAAGGGTCTGAATGTCGATGATATAAAACGAGCTGGTGAACGCCTTATTCTCCAAGATGGTTGTACCAGTTTCTTCCAGAACATGGTTAAGAGTGAGAAATTGAACACAAATGTCCATGTCCTGTCCTATTGCTGGTGTGGAGATCTCATCCGGTCTGCTTTTTCCTCAGGTGAGTTCTTCTGTGGAACGATGGGAGTTTGTATTTATTTATGGATTCAATCAGTTTCAATTATTTATGCCTTATTTGTTTTAATTTACTTATGAGCTAATGATTCCGTTTTCCCATTTGCAAATGAGCTTATTACAACCTATACTACAAAATCAAAACAATTCTCGTTAATTGCTATAAATTAAGGGAAGAGTTGTTGCCTTTACTTATTCATTTCACAAGTTTTAGCATCTGACCAAGTATATGTATCTCAGGAAGGAGACATCTGATTACTTGTACCCTTAACATGCCTTTTTCTTGCTATTGTTGTCTTCTTAGGGAAAGCTGAATTTGTCCATTTTCTTATAGCAAAGTTTCTGTATTGTTCTATCCTGTTAGTTATCACCTGAACTTAGGATTCTTCAAAGGACTGATTTTGTTCCAGGTGTGCAGCAACTTTTTGGTATGCTAATTTTCTCTGATGTCAAGCAGGTGGCTTGGACTCTGTGAATATACATGCAAATGAGTTCATCTACGAAAACTCTTTATCCACGGGCGACATTGTTAAGAAAGTTGAGTCTCCTCTCGACAAGGTTGAAGCTTTTACTAATATTCTGCAGAACTGCTGCAAGGATCAGAAGATTCTGACAGTATATATTGGAGATTCAGTGGGTGACTTACTTTGCTTGCTTGAGGCAGATGTTGGTATCGTGATAGGTTCAAGCTCAAGTCTGAGGAGAGTGGGAAGTCATTTTGGTGTTTCTTTTGTTCCTCTATTCCCAGGTTTAATCGAGAAACAGAAACAGTTTGCTGAGGAAAGTTCATCTGGGTGGAAGGGCCTGTCGGGAGTTCTATATACAGTATCTAGCTGGGCAGAGATTCATGCTTTCATTCTTGGATCATAGAAAACAATTTGAGAGATGTTCATATAATAGGATACATATACAAGCTTGGTGGCTGTTTTTGTCTCAGGCCACCAATCACCTCTGTTGTTTTTGGTACAGGGTCTTCTAATCAGCAATGAGCTGTGTATCGTTCCCTTTGTTTTTTACTATGGGGATCATTCAGAACTGTAAATGCAATTCTTTTGCCTGGTGCTCTTCTACTCGTCGAACCTTTTACTCACTCCTGCTTGAACCCTGCCCCATTCGATGTGTATAATATTGGGTTTTTACATTTGAATGACATTTTGGACTAGTTGGTATGTGGATTCTCAAAACTGCAATTGTATTTGAAGGGGAACTTCTTTTCCATTTCGCAGCTTTTCCTATGATGATTGAATTTTTTGTTTTTCCACATCACAAACGAAGCCATATGTAGATGATGTGCTCTTGTCTTGATACAAAATTTGTTTTAGCAGCATATCTACTTACCTTTTTGTTTCTAATTGCAAATAGTTGAGATATTTTTATAGTTGTTCACTCGATTTTTGGTATTAAATTATAATATAGTATATTTGGACTATACCCTTTGACAATATGACAAAGAGATGAAGCATTTTCATTTTTCTAACCTAAACAACAAAAGGGTATCCATTTACAATATGGTATCCCATAAGGCAAATCAATCTCAACAAGATTCTCATGAGATAAGAAGACAAATCCCCCAACTATTTTTTGGTCATGTTAGGCCCTTTGTGTGATTGATGGAAAATTGAGTTAGACTTCTTACTCATCTCCTCCAATAATTTTTGTTGTTTAATGGATAAAGATTCAAACTTTTTCTTGCCTCCGTACGAAAATTTGTCATTATCAACATGGTGACTTTTGCATTGTTGATCTTCTTAGTGGGTTGGATGGACATTAGTCACTCACTTTTAACCTTGTTGCAAACTTCTTTTCAGAAAAAATAACATTATTTAATTCACCCAATATTATTATTTTATAAAAGTATCTGTCGATGATTCATTGGTTGCAAGTACAACATTAAAAGAAATTGATATGAAACTAAATTCTTATCAATAACTATAGTACGACTCCAACTTTCTTTTTTTTTTTTTGGCTAAAGTATGGCTCAAATTTAAAGCATTTAAAATGGTGTCTTTCTTTAGTGGGTAATTAACCGACTTTGAGGATGTTTGGTTGGAAAAATAAGTGAGAAACTGCTATAAGCTCCTAATAATTTATTTTCTAGTATTATAAGTTTATTCTCTAAAAATATTCAACCACACACTTCTATTTAATCATTTTATAAAATATTTTAAAAAAATTATAAATTCTTATAATACAAAAACATAAAAATTCTCAATAGATGTCTATCATACTTTACACTAAAAAAACTCTTGAAGCCGCCCACAATGCTTTCTACTTCCTTTATTTTCCATGTATAGTTTGGCCAACATATTTATATATGCACACCTTTCTTTGCCCCCTCCTAAATGGAGAGGTATGACCCACAATTCTTGATGGGCTCTCCTCAGATTCCCACTTCAATTTGAAGCAAAGTTCCTTTATTTAGTTTCCATCCACTTCAACAAAGTAAAAATTATTGAATAGGTCCTCTACTATGTTTAATACATTATTATTTTTTTCCTATTCAACCCTTTGTACCTGTCGCCCTTTGTTTATTTCCCTATGAACTAAGCAAATATTATTCTTCATTATAAGTACTCATAACTACTCTTTCAAGCTCCAAACCCTCTTACACATACGCCTATCTTCTTCTTCTCCTTCTTTTTCTTCTTTCTCCTCCTTTAGCTCCAATGATCAATTTTAGGTCATATTTCGTGCCAAGAACCATGTCGGGACCAACGAAAAATGACCCGTCAAGATATCTTTGTGGTCCTCGCTTACGTGTCGAGATATATATACACAAGAGTGTATGCATATTTGGTACATGGGATGTATTGTGAAGCAATTGACACCAAGGGGTTGAATTTTTCAAGAAAAAGTGCAACTTCTAGGCAAGTCTAATGCTTGGCTTCCATTTACTTTGTTTTTTCTTTTTTCCCCCTTCTTGAATGGCTAAATGGGATTTGGACAAATGGTGGGAGGTATGAAAATTTGGGATTTTTGGATAATTATGTTGTTGTCCAAAGATTTCAAGATTAACATTTATCCCTTTGTCTAACTTTCTCATATTGTTTATGGGAGTTCTTGTGGTTTTAAGCTTTGTAAGAGAGGCCATTTTCCTTGTAAAACCCTAATTAATGATGGTTCACTTCTCCTTTACATTTAGACTCTTAAATCATTTGGTGTTTATTTAATTTTTTCATTACGTTGATCGTTAAATAATTAGTTGTAATAAATTAAAAGATCGAATTGTGTTTAACATATATATAGTTCAAATTTCTAAGATACAATGAGTAAAAATAATTTATGTATAAATACATAATAATTTATTAATGGGAAAAGAAAGCATAATTAAAAATTAACATTGAAAATAAAAAAAATCCAACATTGGCACATGCAAAGATAAAGGATGTTATGTAATACAAATGATTTCTACCTCAATTACAAACTTTTGGAAAGCTAAAAAAGTTTGGTGGACTGGTCCCATCACACACACTAACACTATGATTGTGTGTGTATATGGAGTAGGAGTTGGTTTAATAAATTGCAATATTAGCTGTTAAAGTTGCAATGATTTGTCAAAATAATTAGTTAATATAAGAGGAAGAAGACTTTACCATATGATTAATTACTTTTTTTTTTCTTTTCATAATAATTCTAAATATTTAAACCACCAAACATTAGTAATACCTAACATGTAAGTACGACTCGTCGGGTAATTTCAAATTATATTTTAAATATCCTAAAAATTATTTTCGAGAGACTATCGAATCCCAAATATTCTTTTCCAAAATACTATTGTAATAGAGCGATGTAGTATTGTTAGGAATGGCGATTCAGTGATTTTAAACTTACACTGAAATAAATTGAAAAAAATTATCATATATTCAAATATTTTACACGCATTTATTGTAAATGTTTGCTGGTTTTTATGGATATGATGGGCTCTTAGACTTGCAGATCATTGTCAACTTTTGCTGGCTATAATCCATCTTTAGTAGATCTACATAGGCAATATCAGTGCTTGCTTTTACTATTCAAGTATATATTAGGTATGATTACGCTATTCGTTTTTTAAGTTTGGTGTAATTACACGTAAGTATTCTTAGTTTCGGAGATTACATCTAGCACTCTTAAAGTTTGCTTTCATCTAATAAATAAGTCATTATACTAGTCAAAATTCATCGAATTTGTTGATATGAACAAAAAATTAAAAAAAAAAATCTATATTTACCTCCGATTGAGTTATTACTTATTTATTGCAGGTCAAATAAATATTTTTATGAGCAAATTACCCTCATACGTCTTCACGCGTTAATGCATGTGAGGAAGTATATCTTCACCCTTATAAGGGTAGTTTAGTCGAAAAAAAAATATTTGACCTGCAGTAAGTTATTAATAAGTCAATCGAGAGTAAATATCAATTTTTATTCAGATTTTTTTGTTTATATAAGTAAATTTGGTAAATTTTGACTAACGGCTGGACTTATTTGTTAGCGAAAAGCAAACCTCAGAACTATTAGATATAATTTCTCAAACCATATAAAATTTACGTATAATGACACCAAATTTAAAAAAAAAAAGTGTAATTATCCCTATATAATATATTTGCAGTTGAACAGAAAAATTCAAGTCCTACAGTTGTATTATCTATTCTTATATAACCATCACAATCACATAATGATTTACATTAATGAATTGGTAAATTACAATACTTTTTCGTTATTTAAAAAATTATAAATACCCCCTAAAATTATAAATATCTTAATAAAACTCCTCTAGTGACAGCTTATTGTATGGGGTATTTATTAGGATATTTGTAAGTTCAAATGGGTATTTATAATTATTCTAATAATAAGGAAGTATTTATAATTAAGACAAACATCAGGAGAGCCCTTGTAATTTACCCTTAAAGAAATAACCTACAATAAAAAAGAAATGGAAGAAAGCCAATTCTTTTTATTAAAACAAAAAATTTATATTTTAATTGTAGATATATGTAATTAATTGATTATCATCCTTAATTATATTTATCAAAAAATAATTATTTATTTATGTAAGGATGATCTCATATGATCATTGCGTTAATGGATCATTTATATTTAATTATATAATTAGTAAAATAATTGCATGATAATGAGATTTCACTGATTTTATGTCCCAAATCACCATATCTTAAAAATCTTGAAATTTTAATCTCAACCCTTTTTGTGTTATGATTATGACACAAACTAAAATGAAAATTTTGAAATATTCTCCTAAAAATTTTAAGCAAATAAAAATACTAATTATATTACCTACTCTTAATTGATGGTTTATTAATAAAGACACGAACTAATTACCACGATTAATTAATATTCTTCAAGTTTACGTTATGGATGATGAATCATTATATCACCTTTCCACGCCAAACATGCACAAAATAGTGATAATTAGCGTTAATTATATTTAAATCCCTTTTAAAAAAAATAAAATTATATTTTCTCTCGAGAATTATTTTCTCCCATTATGATTTGAACGACAAATGCTAATGTAAGCAAGAAAAACTACATAAACTTCTGATTATACACCTCATCCAGCATTCAACATAAATTATTGACAATATCGCTCGTTTTTCAATTTTCATTCATTGATGGTTACTTTTTATTCAATGAAAATAACTCGAGAATAATATTTTATTAGGTTCCACCGTTTTTACGTTCTATATATTACATTTACACCCTACAAGCATAAAAATATTAGGAAAAAAGAAAATTTCCGTCCTATAACTTTGATTCGAATTTTTTTTGGTCGTTTAGCTTTGACAATATTAGACTTAGTCCTTTATCTTTTAATTTTGTGTAGATTCGGTCCTTTAGCCTAATTTAGGACTCTTTTGTCCTTTTGATGATAAATTTTAGTAGTTCATCCTAATACTTTTAAAAGTCTCAACATGCTTTCGAAATAAAACTTATGTGAGCATTAGTTACGAGATGCAAAATGAATGAAGATGGACTAAATTTGCTCTTTAAAAAGCTATGTAGGGGTAAAATTGTTCGAAATTGAGTCAGAGGACTAAAATTACACATTTTTGAAAATTACAGGAATAAAACTAAAATGGGTAAACTTAAAAAACTAAAATTAATAACAGACAAACTTAAAGGACTAAACAAATAATTTTTTTAAAATATTATTATGATATATTTATCAATAAATTATGCGGAATGTTGAGTTAAGGGTAAAATTAAATGCTTATATAATTTTTTTACAAACTTATTTATTTTCCATCAAAATCCTAACCAAAAAGGGGTATAGTAGTAAGCGGAGAATCCTTGGAGTGGGTGCAAATGTAATTTCAAAAATTTTCTAAGAGAAAGTGCAATTTCGCACTTTAGGTGGAATTGAAGTGTAATTAATCCTAATAATTATGATAAATAAATAAAAAAAATTGTCCTTCAATAGTGCAAATAATTAATGGAAAGGGACAGGTTAATCAAATATATATATGCTATATATGAAAAGAAAGAATCTAATTAATAATTAGTAAAATCAATTATCAATTTTCTATTGGTTGATGAGTCATCAACGAGTCAGCGACAACATTAATTATATAAATAATAAATAATTAGAGTGGTGAATTAGTTGAGATGACAGTTCACAACTATGGATTAATGATCCTTTTTAGCTGTCTTAATTTTCATTAATCTCCACTAATCATATTTGTTGTATTTTTACCAAATCTTTTGCTTTTTGTCTCACCATCCACACCTTTATGTTGGGTTGGTAAAAAGAAAATAAATATTAATTTATTTTAAGGAAAAAAAGGGTATTTCTAATCCATAATAATTCATGATATATATTTCAAGTGTATTTTAATGGATCGTCATGTATTATATTATAAAATTATTCTACAGAATCAAGTTTGGATCGGAATTTTTCATTCTTTTACAAAAATTTAAAATCAATAGAGTAAAAGTTGAATGGTTTTCTTGTTGGATCGAGCGTTTGTTAATGTGTTAAAAGTTAAAAACGTTAGCAACAGTGCTACTGAAACTTTTAAATTTATATAGCAGCTCAAGCACCACGTTTCAATCATGGTCCCATCATGAGAGCGATTGCTGCCACAATAAAAAAATTTCATTGATCTGTAGCTGCCTTATCCCTTTTCTGTTTTTTGTTGAAAGAAGGGATAAAACGAAAAGATTGTGGGTTTCTGGTCGGACCACATTTTCAGTGAGGCCTTATATAAAGGTTGAGACCTCGCAATCAAAAGATTATGGACTCAAATATCAAGAATATGGACGTTTGTCTATTTATTTATTTATTTATTTGGTCTTTAGTTTGAAGTTATTGATATAATATATGAATCTACAAAAATGGCTTAGAGGGTGTTTGGCTAAGCTTATAAGATCTTAAAACTCGTGTGGTAAAAATTTGTTTAAAAAGCTTATAAGATCTTAAACTAAGAAATTTTGGATCTTGTAAGCTTTTTTTTTTAAAAAAAAAATAATTCTACCCAACTTTTTTAAAATATCTTATAAGCTCTTTAATCTTAATATTCAATAAACAAATTTTATTGATTCATTTTTACCCTTTATATAATTGGCGTCCCCCCCCCCCCCCATAAAAAAAATAAAATCTATAAGAGTTTGATGGCTTATTTTGTAATTATTACAGTATGAAGAGCTTATTACGATAAATTCTCTAAGATCTTATATATCCAAACACTTTAAAAATTTATTTTTAAAATAAAATTAAATATTTTTAAGCTTTTAAAATATCTTATAACATATAAACTTATAAAATATTTCAAATGAACTTAGCCAAACATCCTCTTAGTTAACTAAGATAAGAACACAAGAAAGAGAAAAAAAAATCTCTAATTTAGTTTTATGACTTAGGAAAAAAAATTTATATCAATTTTTTTTCCAACAAGCATGAAAATACACAATGAAACTACTAATTAGGGTTAAAGTATCAATTGGATCTTGGGATGTAGCCCAAATTAAGGATCCATTATGAATTGAAAAAAGAGAAATCTAGTTGGGCTGCCTTAAATGGGTCATTTAATTTGTATATGGTAAATGAAACATGTCCCACAACCAATTTCCCCTAAGAAATTAACGAAAAAAATCACATGTAAATTACGTGGTTGTTATCTCTTTATGATGGAGGGAAGGACCACCTGAATTGCATGCGGGTTTTTCATCAATTTTCCTAACGTACGTTGGTAGGAGAATCGAAAGTGAGAATATTGTAAAGTTTTAGGACTATTTTCGAGAATACCATAACCAACGTGACTAAAGAATTTAGATCATAAATGATGAAAAGAAAATTGCAATTTCCCCTCTTGTTGATGATTCATCTATGAAGAATTAAATTTGGTCAGATCTAACTTTTTATGTATCGTTATATGAATATGAAATTAATAATGAAAAAAAATTGATAATATGATAAAGGAGTCGAATTCGAATAGTTTAAAGATTAACTCAGTCCAATTTGAGAAGAAAAAAAAATTATATATATAAAAATGGGTCCAAAAATTTAAATTGAAATTTAACTTAAATAGCTTTATGGCCTAATACCTATATTTTGCTACAAGTATTATACCAATTTCTTAATGGTAAAAAAATAAATTTATTTACTCTTATCAAAATGATTCTTCCAATATTATAATGGTAATATAGACTTTCATAATTTAATACTTTTTTTATTTGGAATAAAATAAAAAAAAAAGGGAGAAATGGGCCAACATGAATTTCATATTTTTTATGTGTTTTCCAAAGAAACAAAAAGAGAGAAAAAGGGGGGGAAAAAACCAATAAAATATAAATCTTATAAATATTTATAAATATTGTCCACAAAATCATAAATTCCAAATCAAAACCTTTCATAAACCCAAAGAAATGGGAAATACTAACAAAAAGTGGCACTTTTTTGTAATTTAAATAATGTGTAAAAAAAAGGCCAATTATTTTTTTTTTAAAAAAATCATAGTTAAGCATGAAAAGAGATTAGTCATCATCAGTACCATTCTTGAAAAGCTTCATGATCTTGATTTTATATATATATATATATATATATATAATAATGAAACATATTTGAGGGGTGTTTTTTTTACAAAAGTCATATAAACTTGATGCAGGTTGTACAATCGGGATTGAGACATCGAACCTTGGTACCTTGAGGTTGGGTTGATGAACCCTTCTTCGAGTTTCCTGACAATAGATATTGAGAACATAACATACGTTAGACTTGTTGGGTGGCCCCCAATACTTAAGTTAGAATGAATAGGGTCGAATTCGATCTAAAGAGCTTGAAAGGCTGAATGTAATAAATGCTCCTCTATAAATGCTCATATTTACCGATATTTATAGTGTACGGCACCGTATGAGAAGGCTCCATGTGGCATCATCTGGACGTCTGTGTCAGATGATCAAGCGGCTGACAATCCGGGTCTTCTCATATGGACTGGGTCATGCTGGTCGAGTCGCGAGTATATACATGGATCCAGTTCTTTTCAATGAATCCCATAAAAATTTAAGGAAAATTTGATCCTTTTTACCCTTTGATGTAATTACCCTCGTCAGAACTGATAGTTATACTTAAATTATTATACAATAAATAGCACATAAATACCACTCTCTCCATTCCAATTTAAATATTTTTAGCAATAGCACCGAATTTTAATTGATATATCCACTTAATCAATATTTACTTTTTGCGGGAATCCTTGTGAATTGTAGTTATGTTTATAAGCAATAGTTGATGGTTAATAGCTGAAATTTTAAATTGATAAGAAAATTATTATTTTGAAAAACAAAGCATTTGGACATTTCAGAGAAAAAGGGACATGCAGTCTCGTTTCCTGAGATCTGGGGTAATTATTCATAAAATTAATAATTTGAGAAGTTGCACCTGGTATTTCTGATGTTTGTTTACATCTAACAAATGAATCCGTTCGTTAATCAAAATTCATCGAATTTGTTGATATTAGAAAAAAAAATAAAAATTCATATATAATCTCAATTGACTTATTACTGATTTTTTTTTATTTTTATTATTATTATTAATGATATATGTTTGGAAATATTGAGGCAAAAAATCCTTGTAGCAAAGTAAGCAGGGTGTTCCTAAGTGCAAATTGGAAGTTCAATTTTGGGAAGGGGAAGCTGCAGCTGCACCTTCATCACCTACCCTTTCCACATGCTATCCAACCTTTTTCTTTCTTTATTCATCATCATCATCATCATCATCATCATCAACTCATCACACCACACACACATACCATATCAATCAATATAAACTTTTTTTTTCAAATTTTCCATAAATAAATTCATGTATGATTCAATGAGCCAGATGGGCTCCATGTGCTTTTCCAAGTAATAGCACTACACTACTAAATTGTGTGTGTGTTTGTGTTTGTGTGAGAATAAGAAAGAAAAGATTGTTATATGTTGTATGATTCTAACTAATATACCTTAAGCTAACATGCATAGATTCTTGGAACACCCTTTCTTCATCATGTTCAACATTATTCTCATTTTTATTGCAACTTACAAGAATCAATTTTGATTGGGAATAATACAACTAGGGAATTGTTTTTTTTTTTTTTTAAAAATAATTTAGATTTAATATGTTAATGTTAATTAATATTTAAGAGTATGTTAAAGTTGTATTAGTACGCGGATTGCGTCGTTAATATCACTTTAGTACCTGAAAATTCATTCGCAACTCACTTAATCAGTGTCCGAGTTTCGCAATATTTTCATCCATTTTTCTGTTGTTCGTTTGCGTAATGACTGTTTTACCCTCAACAGCTGATATAAAAATTGTTGAATATACCACAAATTGGTTTATATCAACATATTTTATCCTATTTTATTCTCTTGACTTTTATTTTTCACATTTGATTATTAATTTTTAACGGTTTTTAATTCGTAATGAATCGTACTTAATAATTTATGCTAAAAACCAAGTTCAAAATTCATTACAACCTAAAAAAATAGGTCCAATTTACATTTTAAGTTCATATCATCAACATAATCTTGTTGGGATAATTACCAAAATAGGCTTGTTCAATTTCAATCAATTAGTGAGGAGACAAAAGCAATGGACAAAGAGTTGATAAGGTTGTTATAGTTCAATAGGACATTTGTATATGATGTAAATAAGAAAACATAGTATTAGATATAATATTATTTTCATTTTATTTTAGTTATGTGTTAATCAAAATGTTATTTATGGTTCTTTTTTTAATTTTCTCCATCTTTTATTATTATGACCTCTATTTTTAACCACTGCATTAACAAAAAAAAAAATATTAGTAACAAAATATTGTCCGATAATTTTAAGTTATCATAATAACATGTAAATCGCCTGTGATTTGAGAAATTACATTTTTTACTCTTGACGTTTAGGTTTGTCCAATATAGAAATCCATCTATTAGTCAAAATTAATTGAATTTGTTTATATTAGCAAAAAAGAGAGAGGGAGAGAGAATCTATCTACTCCCAATTGACTTATTACTAACTTAATAAAGGTAAAAGAATCTTTTCTAACCAAACTACACTTAGAATCGTGAAAATTTTTAAGGATAGTTTGGTTAGAAAATATTTATTTAACCTATAATAGATTAACAATATGTCAATAGGGATAAATATGAATTTTCATTTTATTTTTGCTAATATTTGCAAAAATTAGTGAATTTTGACGGGATGATTTAGTTATTGGACAAAGCCAAACGTCAAAGGTACTAGCTATATATAATTTTTCAAACCACATATATCTACGTGTAATTACTCCAAACCTAAGAAAAAGAAGATGTAATTATCCCTATTTTAGTGATAAAAATTATGTATTAAATTATTATTATATTTATGGTCACTGAGTTATCAGTGTACACGTGCCAATGCGCCACTAATTATTTATAGTGATAATTTTATACACAATTATTTTTTACCGTTAGTTATTTCTAGCAACAACATTTACTTAAATATAGTCATTGTTAAAATTACGAAACTTATAAAATAAAAATTCTCGTCACTTGAAATATATATTTTGTGAAAATTTTAATATCCTTACTGATTTTTTGGGTAATATTTTCTTTTTCTTTAGGTGAATATCCGAACTATTTTTTCGCAAAAAATGACCTTTTTTTTTAATTTTTTCATCGTTAATTAAATATTTGTGTATAATATAATTATTTATTTTCTATATCTATAAAAATAATTAATTGAAAAATAAGAACAATTAAAATTAATAATTAGGGTATAGTTAATTAAAATGACAGCTTCCCTCAAATAGCAAAAGCTTAACACCCCACATGGTGGGATTATATTCTTCAACAGTTTTCTCTTCACAACCACAGAAATAAAATTTAAAAAACAAAAAAAAAACATTATCTTTTTAAGGTTAGCAGAAAAATCTGAACTCCATTATAATTGAAAATAATAAAAATATAATTTTTAATTTGACCAAATTACCTCGAAATATCTTTTGATTTATGGCGTAATTTTCATAATATTAATTATTACCAAAACAAGTATTAATGGCGTAATTCCATTAACAACCTTGTTTGAGTTGACCAATTGATGAATAAATATTGCAAGTACAAAGTAATATTGTAAATTATGATTCTCTTGCAGTACTTAAAACACATTCCTTCCATGTTTTAATGTCTGAACAACCACAGATCAGTCCAAAGGTTTACAGTCCTTTGCTGCAAGATTCATAGCTGGTTAGCATCCCAAGGCCTCACGAACTCAACTAAACTAACAATCCATCACTAATTAAACTACTAATCCCACACTAATTAATGATTAGAATCATGCTTAAAACACAAGAACATTCACACACATGGACAGGGGTCCCATTCTTGTGCAAAAAAAGATGTAATGATGATAACTAACTTATTGTCCAATCATTGATCTGAATTTTCATTCATATAACTCTTCCTCTGTCCATTTTCAGACACCCTTCTTGCAAGAACCTAAAATGGTGCAAGAAAA
>NC_026148.1:15717498-15720210 GCF_000512975.1 Sesamum indicum | reverse complement strand
CACCACTCATCATCATCACCTCTTCTTGTTCCTCTACTGTTCCATTGGTTTGTGTTCCGTTTTTGCCGATGTCCGAAACAGTGCGGAGTTATCAGCATTGTTGGCAGTGAAATCCAGCTTGGTTGATCCATTGGACAACTTGAAAGACTGGAGAACGACGAATGATGCGCCACATTGTAGCTGGAACGGTGTCGTCTGCGACTCTGAGGGCTATGTGGAGAAGCTGGACTTGTCCAACATGAACCTCAGCGGCCGTGTATCCGACAGAATCCAAGATTTGAGCCGTCTATCGACTCTCAATCTCTGCTGCAACGGGTTCGAGTCCGAACTGCCGAGATCACTGGCAAATCTTACTTTGTTGAAGATCATCGATGTGAGCCAGAACAACTTTGTAGGGAGCTTTCCTGTGGGGCTAGGAGGATTTCCAGGCCTAAGGAGCATCAATGCGTCGAGCAACAATTTCCAGGGCCGTCTGCCGGAGGATCTTGGCCGTGCAGCATTGTTAGAAAGCCTGGATTTCAGAGGCAGCTTCTTTGAAGGCTCGATCCCGACATCGTTTAGGAATTTGCAGAAGTTGAAGTTTCTTGGCCTTTCTGGTAACAATCTTACTGGAAAGCTTCCGGTCGAGCTTGGCGAGTTGTCGTCTCTGGAGACTATGATTCTTGGATACAATCAGTTTGAAGGTCCAATTCCAGCAGAGTTTGGTAATCTGACTAATCTTGAGTATCTTGACTTGGCTGTTGGGACACTGAGTGGTCCAATTCCAGGAGAATTAGGCAAGCTGAGAAAGCTAACAACTGTTTACTTGTATCAGAACAATTTCGGAGGAAGAATTCCAGCTGAGATTGGAAACATAACATCTTTAGTGTATTTGGATCTCTCAGACAACCAAATTTCAGGACAGATACCAGACGAGGTAGCAGAACTCAAGAATCTGAAGTTGCTGAACCTTATGTGCAATCAGCTGAGTGGTCCTATTCCAGAGAGGCTTGGAGAGCTGAGAAAGCTAGAGGTTCTTGAGCTGTGGAAGAATTCATTGAACGGTTCTTTGCCGTTGGATCTTGGGAAAAACTCTCCGTTGCAGTGGTTGGATGTATCGTCGAACTTCCTTACTGGTGAGATTCCACCTGGTTTGTGTGAATCAGGTAACCTCACTAAACTCATACTTTTCAACAACTCATTCTCCGGGCCGATCCCAGCAAGCCTCTCGAACTGTTCATCTTTGGTTCGTGTTAGGATCCAAAGCAATCGTCTCTCAGGTTTGATCCCATTTGGCATTGGAACTCTTCCAAAGCTCCAGAGGCTAGAATTGGCTGACAACAATATCAGTGGTGAAGTACCTCAAGATTTCACTCTTTCAACTTCACTTTCGTTTATCGACATCTCCAGGAATCACTTGGATTCATCATTACCTTCGACCATTCTGTCCATTCCAAGCCTCCAAACCTTCATAGCTTCGTCTAACAACCTGCAAGGAAACATCCCGGATCAGTTCCAAGATCGCCCGTCTCTTTCTGTGCTCGATCTTTCTTATAACTTTTTCTCTGGAAAAATTCCTCAGAGCATAGCTTCTTGTGAAAAACTGGTGACTTTGAACCTCAGAAGCAATCGGATGATCGGAGAAATCCCAGGAGCCTTAGCCACAATGCCAACTTTGTCGGTTCTTGATTTGTCCAATAACTCTCTTGTGGGAAGGATACCGGGGAATCTTGGGAGTTCACCAGCTCTTGAAACGCTGAACTTGTCTTACAATAAACTCGAGGGCCCTGTCCCAAACAACGGCATCTTAACGACCATCAATCCGGACAACCTCATAGGCAATGCCGGTCTATGTGGAGCCATACTCCCACCGTGTTCTCAAAGCATCATCGATGCACCTAAACCTAGAAAAGTTCACATAAAGCACATAGTTGTCGGATTTCTTGTAGGAATATCAGTAATTTTAGCTGTAGGGATCATAGTTTTCGCAGGGAGACAGATGTACAGAAAATGGTACCTGTGCAGCAACTCCTTCACAGATTGGTTCAAGAAAAACAACACAGAATGGCCGTGGAGGCTAGTTGCATTCCAGAGGCTGAGCTTCACCACTTCCGACATTCTATCTTGCATCAAGGAATCAAACATCATAGGCGTTGGGGGAGCTGGGATCGTCTACAAGGCTGAAACTCAAAAGCCACATGCTCTAGTAGCTGTGAAGAAGCTCTGGAGATCAGAGGGAGATGTTGAAACAGGAGACGACCTCTTTGCAGAAGTCAACCTTTTAGGCAAACTGAGGCATAGGAACATAGTGAGACTGTTTGGATATCTTCACAATGAGACGGACGTTATGATGGTGTATGAGTACATGCCTAATGGCAGCCTTGGCGCAGCATTGCATGGAAAACGAGGGGGGAAAATGCTGGTGGATTGGGTGTCGAGGTATAATATTGCACTGGGTGTAGCACAGGGGCTAGCTTATCTGCACCATGATTGCCATCCACCGGTCATCCATCGGGACGTAAAGTCGAACAACATTCTTCTTGACTCGGACTTTGAGGCAAGAATTGCTGATTTTGGCTTGGCAAGAACAATGCTGCACAAGAATGAGACGGTCTCAATGGTGGCTGGATCATATGGATACATAGCACCAGGTAAAATAAATCGCCAATATCAGCAAGTTAAAAATTCATGTGAGTTCCTTTTCCCTTCTAATTAATACTAATCATGTTTTTT
>NC_026148.1:15708276-15717488 GCF_000512975.1 Sesamum indicum | reverse complement strand
GATACACATTGAAGGTTGATGAGAAGAGTGACATATATAGTTTCGGAGTAGTACTTCTTGAGCTGATAACAGGGAAAATGCCATTAGACCCTTCTTTTGGTGAGTCCATCGACATAGTCGAATGGGTTCGGAGAACGGTAAACAGCAAATCAGCCATTGAAACAGTACTGGATCCAGACATTGCAGGACAGTGCAAACATGTGCAAGAAGAGATGATTCTTGTCCTCAAGATTGCACTCCTCTGCACCGCTAAGCTCCCCAAGGAGAGGCCATCGATGAGGGACGTCGTAACAATGCTCGGTGAGGCAAAGCCACGGAGAAAGAGCATTTGTCAGAACTGGGGATATGCTGCTAACAAAGAGAAACTGATATTTGCACATTCACCAGTGATAGGCCTTCTGTAGCCACCTCCAAAAGAAGTGTATAGTTTTATGATGTCTTTTTGGGACGATCGTGCTGATATCCTCTTGAGGTTCTTGCAAGACTCTTCTCGAGTTTAGACTATTAAACAACATTTTCCGGCAGTCATGTTTTACATTACAGATTCCCATCCTGAAGATTGGATGTTCATCAGGGGAGAATTTGTATTACAAATATGACCGGCACGGGTGTTTGTGTAATTTTCTAAAATTGAGGGGCTCTTTTGTAATATGCCAGAAACTACAGGGGGGGTTTTCTGTAATTGTCCCTTTTTCCTATTCTTTCCCCCCTACATAGCAAACAAACATAGTGATAATGTTATGTTGCTATTGGAAACAATGGCTGTGGAGACAGAAATTAGTACATCCAAAGCCAGAATCAAGTTCAGACAAACAACTGTTCATATCTCTTCTTATGTGCAATAACCTATACTATACCTTCTCTTTTTCTAACATACAATGTCTCAAGTCCATACATCTAATCATGAGATGGGTGAAAACAACTTGTGTAGATATGCTTATTCCAACTTTTCTTGGAAAATTCATTATGTACTACTTGTGCAACAAAGGTTGTAGGAGAAATTGGTCCATTTCTTGATTATAGAGTGAAATAACTAATAGTTATATGTTTAAATCAATAATCGAGAAAATAAAATTTACTATCGATAATTTAAGAACTTGTTTCATGTTTCTTATTGGACGCAATTTGACAGAGGGTGAATAGAGAAGGCAATAGGCCCCGCTTGGGGGTTGTCAAAATTCGGGAGTCGACCCATCAAGAATTTTTTTAATTTCGGGACTTATCAAGTTGGGCTACTAAATCAAATTTAATTTTATTTAAAAATAATATATACTAAAAAATAATACTACCACAGTATTATATTTATGAGCAATAATTTATTGGAAGATTAAAGTTCTTTTTTGAATTTATATGTATATATTTTAGATTTAAAATATTTTTTATATGTAACTTATATATGTATTAAAATAACAAACTATATAATTTTATTATTTTAATATATAAAAATATTATTTTTATATATTATGTCGGACTTTAAATATTTTTCATATATATATATATAAATGTATAAAAAATTACTAAAAGAATCAGGTTTGGATCCAAAACATCAAAATTAAAGGGTCGATTATGACTTCAAAACCCGCCACAATAGGTTGCAGAAAGAATTGATACTTTATTAATTCCAAATTTTATAGTTGCAGAAAGAATATATACTGTATTGATTTTTTTTTTTTAAAAAAACTCTTATCATGACTTATATATTGTGCCCAATTATTATTAAAATATATAATTTGTAACAACATAAGTTTACATCAAATTGCCTACAATTTTGATGTTATATTATTCTCATAATATGTTAATAATAGATTTTAAAAAATGTAATAAATTAAAATAAAACTCAAAATAAAAAAAGAATATAATAATTAGGGGAATTAATTTAACTTAAGTTTAATATAACAAGCAACAAAGAGATAAAAATATGGGATAATTACAGCCATCTCCTAATGTTCGGTGTAATTACACATAGACTCCATTATGATTTAGAAAATTACATCTAGTTTGCCTAACAAATAGATTCACTTGTTAGTCAAAATTTATCGTTTTTTTTTATATTAATAATAAATGAATAAATAAATATTGATATTTAAATTCGCTTGATTGATTACTGACTTATTGTAGATCAAACAAATATTTCCTAACCAAACTACCTTTATAAGGTGAACAATATACCTCCTTACATACATTAATGTACGAAGATATATAAGGGTAGTTTGATTATAAAATAATTTATTTGAACCGAACAAGTCACTAATTGATCAGTCAAGAGTAAATATGAATTTTCTTAAATTTTTTTGTTAATACCAACAAATTTGATAAATTTTAACCAATGTATTTATTTGTTAGACAAAAGCAAATCTTAAATATATTAAATATAATTTTTTAAATTGTAAGAGATTTATGTTGATGAGTGGTATTTTAGCACGGATCCAACGAGTTAGGACCTTTATAATGGACTTGGGCTGATTAAGCAAAAGATCTTGAAAAAATGAAACCTGCAAAACAACGCGTTAGTACTTCGATGCCAAAGTTAGTATAGAATTTAGGAATAAATAATCGTATTAGTAAACTGTAATGAGAAATTGAGATAAAGTAGGATATTCATGAGAAAATTATGGTCAGAACGCAAGTTGATAGCTTATAGCAGGAGTAGAAGCAATTTTCTAGATTATGGAAGGTGTCCCCATTGGGGGATTGTACTTGTATTTATAGAGGGAGTGTCTCCCTCCGTTGGAACTTTGCATACTACCTGCGTTTTCGAAAAAAAGGGGCAAGATATATGAGGATAAGACATGGCTTGGTTTTATCTTTAGTTGATCAGTACACAACGACACATCTTTGCTTGGGGGAGGACTCCTTTCATGTGAGGACTCCTTTTCTGCAGGGAGTCCTTCTAGGTTAAGGAGCCCTAAGTCTTGGGGGCGCCTCCTTTCTCCTGGGTTGTTTTAATTGGGCCTTGGAGGCAGGCTTGTGGTCTGGTAAGCATTTTACTGGACCCCCCTCTTGGGCCGAGTCTGGTAATATTCTGGTGGGCTACCTTCTTAATAGACTGATGGGTTTGGTTTGGGCTCATAACCTCTTTTAGGTCAAGTGCTTTTAGGTCGCACACATTATTCAGTCTTCCCACTTTAAAGAGGAAGGATGCCTCCTAACTCTTTAGAGTAGGAGCTCTTGTAGCGCAAGAAGAGGGGATCCTCCATCAATATTCTGTCGCTCGTTCATTTCTGCCGCCTTCTGCAACTTAGGAAAGCATATCCCAGCTTTTTGTCAGTTCAATTTGATAACAAAAATTACTGCAAAGTTAGGTGACGTTTTGGTAACCACCCCCCACGCGCCTTGTAACCACCCATCGACGCACCTGGTAACCACCCACTCTCGTGCGGTTACAAGTGGGTCATGGCTTAACCCTCTTCAAACATTATATTGGCTAGGTGTAATCTGCCTCTACTTTTCCCATTCAGAAATTCCTTTTGAAGCACGAGGGTTTTCGATCTTTAGCTCCAGTAAGTATTCTCTCCCTTCTTGTTTTTTCAAGATTCATCTTTCTCCACGTTTTCTTCCAGTGAGTCTATCCATTTCCTCAAGGAAACCTTCTTGGGCGATGATCCCTCCAAGGCCACTTCAAGGAAAACAAGTCCTATCTTGTCTCAATTTACCAAGGGTGGAACGAGGAGCCTGCGACAGGTGATGACTGTTGCACGCGATTAATAAACGAGAATTCCGATGAAGAGACAGGGGAAAATGAGGGTGAGGGATCTTACCCAGAGGAAGAGAGGGAGCCCAGGTCTCTTTTAAGGGAAGATGAGACACCTGTGTCTTCCTTTGGGGAGGACAGGGTGTCTGGATCTCCTCCTAGAGAGGAGGAGAAGAGGTCACACCAGGAGAAGGAGGAAGAGGAAGAGAGGGTGTCCCAATCACCAATAGATTAGGGGTCTTCTACTCTGAAAATTTCCTCCATAGACCAGCTGCTCCAATAGTTTCACGTTCCTTCCTCATCTATTATGTATACTCATTCTCCCATAATTCGTCTGTTCCATCCTCCCCCCAATTATTGGTGTTTTTTCGTTGTCCAGCTACGTTCAAGTTTGCGTTTTCCCATCCCCATTTTTTATTCATAGGTTGCTCGTCTTTTTCAAGTACCTCTGAATCAATTGGTCCCCAACATTTTTAGGATTTTGGCCAGTTTGTTATGGTTTTTCGCTTTCATGGCTCCCCTGTAACAACACATATTTTTGCTAAATGTTATCGCTTTAAACGAGTTGAGAAAGATTTCTTTTGTTTTGTCCCTCGAAAGGTGGTGTTCTTCTTACCACCTCTAAATCCCCCTAAACATTGAAAGACAGTTATTTTTATGTCCTCCGCCCCATGCCTGGTCTTTCTCCAGTCAGTGGGTCTAGGAAACCCCGCCTCTTGTACATGTGGGGGCAAAAACAGTGGCTTTGTCTTTTTGTTGGGTAGGTTGAATGAGGCCCTCTATGATTGACGATCTTTTATTGACGAGAAATTAGGACACTTTGGCTTGGCCCCTCAAACAGAACCTTTGGGAGCTTCCTTCAGTATCTCTTTGTTTTTTGTTTATTGCTGCATATTTTTCTTGTATATCATTGGGGTACTGACCTTTTCTTTGTATTCGGCCGAAAACATCATGTTCAGTAAGCTCATGAGGGATCATGTCTTGGGAAGTCGTGCTGGAGGGACCCCTACTCTTCCTTTGTCTTTCTTGTGGGATGCTCTTTACCTTTCTCGGGGGTTGCCTCCTTTGCCTTTCCTATATCCTAAGTGCTCAAGCATGGGGTTATTGTTCATATTATATCATGAAATGTACTTATGTGAAAAGAAATGGATGAGAGATGTATGAGGGCTTATAGGAGTCCCTGTAGAGGCTGATTGTTGCCAGGTGTCTCCACGGCCTTTTACTTGTTTGCTGGATTGCTGGGGGTTTCCATGGTAACTCATGTCTTTAACTTAAGTTTTCCACAGACGACGCCAATTGGTGCGTGAGATTTTAGCACAGATCCAATAAGCTAAGACCTTGATAATGGATTTGGGCTGATTATGCAAAAGATCTTTGAAAAAAAGGGACCTGCAAAACAACACGTTAGCACTCCGACGCCCAAGTTAGTATAAAATTTGGGAATAAGTAATCGTAAAAATAGATTGTAATAAGAAATTGAGATAAAAGTAGGAAACTCATGAGAAAATTATGGTTAGAACGCAAATTGATAGCTTATAGCAGAAGTAGAAGCAATTTTCAAGATTGTGTAAGGTGTCCCCGTTGGGGGACTGTACCTGTATTTATAGAGGGGGTGTCCTCCTCCGTTGGAACTCTGCATACTACCTGTATTTTCGAAAAAGGGGGCAAGATATATGAGAATAAAGCATGATTTGATCTTATATTTACTTGATCAGTACACAACAAACACGTCTTTGCTTGGGGGATGACTCATATTCTATAGGGAGTCCTTCTAGGTTAAGGAGTCTTGAGTCATGGGGGCGTCTCCCTTCTCATAGGCTATTTTAACTGGGCCTTGAAGGTCGGCTTGTGGTCTGGTAAGCGTTTTACTAGACACCTTATTGGGCCGAGTTTGTAATCTTTTGGTGGGCTAATTTCCTAATGAGTTGATGGGCTTGATTTGGGCTTCATAACCTCTTTTGAGTCAAGTGCTTTTGGGCCGCACATATCGTATGTATAAGTATACCAGACCATAAGGGAGGGCGGCATAATTATTCATTAAATATATATAAATAGAAATGAAGTGAGAAGCTTTTGCGATTAGGGAGAACTAAATACTTTTCTTACCGCCAATTACGATTTATCAAAACTGGAGCTATACGACGTCGTCCGGCTGTTTCCCCCAATTTTCACTCTTTTCCTAAAACCCACTCGAAATTACAACTGATATATGGGTTATGTTTGTATGTGTAAGCACTTAATTTTGATTCGAAAATTGTTCAGGAAATGGTTGAAGAAAAGGACGTAGAGAAGAAAGAGGAAGAAATTGAGGCTGTGGGAGCTGATTCTTCCGACGATTATCTTGGGGACGATAATGAGGGGGAGGAGGAAGAAGAAGAAGAAGAAGAAGAAGAGTCGCATTCTGAGGTGTGTTTCATACTCGTTTGATCAGGGTTTCGTTTCTTTCTTTGTAATTTTTAGCTTATTCTTTTGGTTGGAAGAATGTTGGCTGTGTTGGAAGTTTTGGAATGAAGGTTCTACAGTCGCCACCCTTTTGATCAAATTCTGTTCTTTTGTTTTACAAGTTTTCTTTTATTAGTGGGTTTGTCGTTTTGTTATATGAATCTTTGTCTTTATTTAAAGTTTTCTGATTGTTTCCGAGTTTTTCCTCTGTTTGCTTTTAAGAGAAACTCAGAAGTTTTTGAATGAGATTCATGTGTTTGCACTAGAAGAAAGAAGAAAGAAAAAAGAATCACATTCAAGCACCTTTGCTGTGTAAAGTAGATCATGTAAGGTGGTTTTTTTCCCCCTCTGGTGCAGAACTTATCCGTTCTGTTTTCAATTAATGCGCTTAGTTGCCCGTGCATGTGTGTTTCAGTTATTTCTATTAAGTTGTGATTGGATGGCCTTTGTGCCTTCATCTTCGAGATAGTGCAGACTGCAGAGTAGGAGCATACTTAGCAGCAATTGTTTTGCTTTGTTTCTGGTCATTAACTCTTTTGGGTAAATTCATTATTTGCTCCATTCTTTTGTGGATTTTTTGATTAGTCAAATAACCTTGAATTGCTATGATATGATGACCTGATGGAAGAGAGTAAGTTCAGGGGACAAAAAATTGATGGATTGTTGTATCTGGTGAAAGTACTTTTGGGCCTGTAAGAAGTGGAATTTTGCTACTCATAACTTTTACTGGACGATTTACCAATTCCTTAATATGAAAGAAAGGGGTGGGGGAGGGGTTGGTAGGGTCTTAACAATTTTGATGAAGAAGGGAAATCAACACATTGGAGATAAGAACGGATTTATAGAAATAGGTAAAGCATCAAGAGGACTGTAATCCACAAGTTGAATCACATTATTACAATGAAATGAGGAATCAGACATCGTAGTTCTGATCAATATTAGTATTATGTTTGCTCATGCTTATGCCGTATTTTCACTCTGATGATAATGGCCCAATTCGAATATCCATGCGGGTTCTCTCTTTCTAATTAAACTCCAAATCCTTTATCTATGTAGGATTGTTCTCTTCTTAGTAAGTAACTCTGTTTGCTCATGGCTGGGTTCAATCTACCTCCCAGTTCACCTCTTTCATTTTCTACATTTTATCTGAGTGTAAATGTCAGAAGATCCTTATTAGTGACTTCCCTAGGCATAGCTATGTTAAGTTTTGTTTAACCAACCGCATTGAGTGTTTTCATGATCTGAATAGTTTGTAGAAACTTCTCCTCCACTCTTTCTTTACTACTGGAGAAGAATGGGGGTGACCCCCGTTCATTTCAATCTTGATAAGATTCATTTCTTTGACTATAACCTGGCTCCGGAAAATTTGTTTATGTTTTCAGCTCGTATTTTCATGGGTTTTTGCTCTTATCTTGATAAGATTCATTTCTTTGACTATAACCTGGCTCCGGCAAATTTTGTTTATGTTTTCAGCTTGTATTTTCATGGGTTTTTGTTCTTTCTTCTTGTCTTTTTTTTCCCCTGGTCCATTTCAACTTGTAAGGTTGCCATTTTCCATGTTCTCAGGAACCCTTGACCGAGGAGGAGATAGAAGAGCTCATTGCTGAGCTTTTAGAAGTTGAGAGCAAAGTAACATTTTTTTACTTATCTTTGCTTTAAAGTAAAGCAAACTTGTTTGGATCCACTAATTTATTTCTCTAGGCTGCGGAAGCTCAAGAGGCATTGGAAGAGGAATCCCTAGTCAAAGTAGAGGCTGATGTTAGGAAAGAATTGGCTCAATCTCTGTCTGGTGATGAGGTAATATATCCTTTCTCCTCTTCATATATTTCGTATGTTTTTGTATTATTACCTTGGATTTTGAATCTTTTTGGTGGTTGGGTAGTTGGATAAGGCTGTTACAGAAGAGATGACAACATTGAAGGAGGAGTGGGAAGTGGAGCTTGACAAGCTTGAGACCGAGAGTGCTCATTTACTGGTATAGAGTTTAGATTTGTTTTTATTCCATGTGAAACTAGGGCTGTTGTAAATTTTAGTTTTATTACATTAGTTGTATCATTAACTTTGTTGAATCCAGTTCAAAGTATTGGCTTCTTTGGTTTGTTGGTTTAAAATATTTTGAAAAGGTAAAGAAGGAATAGACACTAGGATATCTACTGATGTGTAATTCATACCCAAACATGTCTGAGGACATCATTTTGACTGACTTAACCTTTTATTTTTTCATGGCTGATTTTCATAATTTCTACTAATCTTCATGTAATTCACCTAATAATGTCATATCGATATGAAAGTCAAATTTTTGATTCCCAAAAATTTTCTGCATTAGCAGTGATGCCCTTTGTTCTGTTTATTCATTGTTCTCTGATCAGGAGCAACTTGATGGTGCTGGTATTGAGCTCTCCAGTCTCTATAAGTGGATTGAAAGGCAAGCTCCTAATGTTTGCTGCACTGAAGCATGGAAGAAGAGGACTCACTGGGTTGGAAATCAAATGCCCACTGATGCTACTGAATCAGTTGCACAAGCTGAAGAGTATCTCCAGATTCACAGGCCTGTGAGAAGGTTCATCCTCACCCTTCTCTATGAGTTAGTACACTTATAGATTAGGTTTGAGTTCTTAATTTGGGATCTTAATTGTAGGGCAGGCGGCATGGCAAAGTCTTGGAGGAGGGTGCCAGTGGTTACCTGGGAAAGAAAGTTGTGACAAGTGAAAGCAGTGTAGCTGTAAATGATAGTATGAATGTAGATTGGGATTCTTTCAGCAAAATGTGCTCTGATAGGTCATCTTTGGAGGATGTCTCTTTCGGCAGCAAACACTGGGCTTCTGTCTACCTGGCCAGCACACCACAACAGGCTGCTGAACTGGGCCTAAAATTTCCAGGAGTAGATGAGGTGACATATTTTGGAGTTGTTTTACCATATATCTTTGGTGACGTTTGACGTTTACCTAAAGGCTACCTGGTCGCGGTTCAAATAATTATTGTGCTGAGTTTCCTTAATACGCCCCTGATTAGATGATAGATCTGCACTCTTTCTCAAGTTGCTCTATAAAAATTCCATATGTATCTTTTTCACATATCA
>NC_026148.1:15663143-15708089 GCF_000512975.1 Sesamum indicum | reverse complement strand
CTATATGTATCTTTTTCACATATTATTCCTGCTACTATGATATGAGTAACCTTGAAACCTCCTGTATCATAGTATTGTTGCAGCCCCAAGAATAGAGATAGTCTTCTAGACGTGAACATTCTCATTATTTTATTACTTGAGTTGATCATATACTGTGTGATTTTGCCTCTGTAAAGCAGGTGACTTATATATCATTTTGTGGTATATTATAAGTGATCCTAATTGGTTGAAGCAGAGTTGGAGGTTTATGAATAAGTAGTTTAAATCCAGGGAAATGGACTACTATAACAAAAATGTGAGAGTATTCTGGAACCAGAGAAGCTGGGGCTAGGAGCAGTCACAGAAATGATCTTAAGCTGGTGGAAATTATGATTCTAAAACTTCTGAAGAGGATCTGTATCATGCTTGATCAAAATGCTATAGTAACTTTACATTTGAAAGATAGTAAATGGAGTCTTTTTATCTGTTTATTTTAGTTTATTGCATTTTCAGAATGTTTTATGTCTCATTCTATTGCTTGGTTAGGTGGAGGAGATTGATGATGTTGATGGTACTTCTAGTGATCCGTTTATTGCAGATGCTGTAGCAAATGAAGGAGATTTGAATCTTACTGAAGAACAAAAGAGAAACTTTAGAAAGGTTAGTCAGCTGTATTTTGTGCGACATTGTATTCACTTGCTTCTGAAATCCTTTGATTGATAGCAATACCAGACAAAAGCCACTCCTCTCTTATCCATCTCATTTAGGATGTCTCAATGTGGCGAATTGTGAATCATCCAGGGCCTTTCTTTTTTCATGGTTGAGAAGTTTTAATAAATTCTCTTTGTAACTCTACTTGCATAATTGAGTAAATGTGGTACAATAATATGCCTGAGTCTGGAATCTAGTGTTGAAATTGTATTCTGTTGAATCCCAAGGTCGATGGATGAGGAAAGATGTACTTAACAAAAAGAAGTCATCCACAAATATATTTTCACATTGTCACTACTATTCAAGGTGAAATAAGGTGGCTGTACATCCTGTACTTGTTTTAAGCAATAATTTGTCTAGCATGTGAAAATGATATTGCCTCATTCATGGGTCACGGACATAGATGGATGGGAGAATCCAGAAAAGCTACCCCTAGAATTACAGATTTACCTTGAGTATTGCATAAAATATATTTCTAGGTTGGGTAAATGTTATATTTGGTCTCTTAAGTTTTTGTTTAAAATCACTTCATTCTCTCAAGTTCATTTGTTGACTTTAGCATCCCTAAATTTTAATTTTTGTCTCAGTTTGGTCCCTTTGACCATTTTCCGGCGAAAATATGGCCGGAGTTTGACTTTTTGGAGGGTAAAATGGTCAATTTAAGTTTGATTTTATCATTTTAGTCCCTTAAGTTTATAAAATTATTGAAATTAGTCCTTTTTTAGAAAGAACTATATTTTATATTTTTATATGGTGATTGATGTAATTATCTTGTATGAAAAATGAAAATTTTGAACTCTTATGAACATAATATTAATATATTGCTTAACTCAAAATAAAATAGTTTCTTTTTTTTCACTTTCAAAAGTTACCAAAAAAATAATCATAGTTTTTTTTATAAAACTTATCTAATAGAAAAATTTAAGTTGATTTTTTAATCTGTCTAATAAAATTAAATCTTAACAATGTTATTAAATATTAGGCTAAAATGCATAAAACCCCTATGTGTTTTAAAAAGTCCGTTAAAAACCCCCCTCTGTGTTAAAAATAGGCTAAACCCCCCCTTTGTTTTCTTAAATATAGCCCAATCGTCCCTCTCCGTTAAATATAACTAACGGCGTGGATTTTTCTCTAAAGTAAATGTTATGTCCTTACTTACTGTATATTTTTCCTTATTTTAAAGGACCATTGGATCTTTTTTGAATGAATAAAAATCGTAGATCTAATCAATTCATCGTAACCTATTGATCTTAAAAATTGAAGGGGCCAAATATAGTATTTACCCTTCTAGGTTTCAGTATTCTTATGGTTTATAAGATATATTGTTATGTGATTAAATCAATGCATGGGGACGGGAATATATAATGTTGATGCTCAAGTAAGGATATGATTATGCTTTATTTGCCACAATTCTTTTTCTTTTTAAATATACACAAGGAATCTCGTTATAAACTCATGTTCTTTGAAGAATTTGATGACATGTATCTTCTTATTTCCTTTCAAGTCTAAGCTCAAAGTTGCATGTGCTATGAATGTTAAGGAGCCATATATGAGCTCCACAAGGGCAGCAGTCTGGGATTTTAGTTCGTCTAAAACATGTATATCTCAGCAGTTCTATGCGGCGACTTCATATAAATTCTGAACATCTGTCCAGCATTATAGTTAAACTTAATTTGCAATATAGTGGATATGAAAAATATTAATATTGATTAAGAACAGGTGTGTTTGTTGCATGTTTAGTTAAGGTAGAACACTTTCTTGAAGCAAGCTGATAAACATTCTGGAACTGTATCAAGTTACTGAGCTAGATAACCTTTCCGTTTCTACAGACGACATCCTTTCTGTGCATTTTACTTGTCTTCCTTATTTTTCTTCGATTATATTAGACGATTGATTTAAAGAATATTCTATGAAGTAGTTTCGTTGACTTTTGGTATGGGAACCTCTAAAAAACTTCTCCTTTGTCTGAAATTTTGAACTCAATTTGGATTTTCAATGATAATGGTAAGTGAATTAACAAGCCAACCAATTTAATTTTTGAGGTAACTATAGAGGCTTTTATAACTAAGGGACCACCTATTAATATAATAAATTCCATTACCAGTCAATCCTTGGGCTATAGATTCTGTTGGACTTTCACTGCCATTGTAGTGTAAGCAGGTATTATATGGATCTTTCTTTTATTTATGGTGCTAATGGAGTTTTTAGGAATGTTTGGTGTGTTTTGCCACCTTTACAATATAACATTCCTGAGGCTTGCTTCTCTTGCGTGTAATAGCTGGTAGGTTTGCTGTTTTCTCAATTTAATATCTATTTGTTGACAGGTTAAAGAGGAAGATGATGCAAATGCTGATCGCAAGCTTCATAATCGTTTGAAACGAAGGAGACTTAAGAAGCAGCGGAAAGAGGTTTGCTTCAAGCTCTCGTCTGTTTAGGTTCCTTATTTGGTTTAATCCAATTTGTTACAATATCTAATTCCAAGTTTTCTATATGACTTAGGCTAAAAAAATGTTTCGGGTATGGTTTTCTTAATTTTCATTAAAGTAATGGCATCCCCATATTCGTGATACTAGTGATTAAACTAAGCCAAGTAAAAAATAGCCTAGTCGAATAAGCAGTGAATTACATGTTCAAAAGTAATAATCTAGTTGGCTACAAGCAACTTTATAGAACTTGAGCCGATGTTGTGGTGGAGGAGGTAACAGATAATGGTTGGGTTTTCATCTGGTGGTCTCTTTTGACCATGCTGGGCAAAAAATAGCTCAGTTTGAATACGTCGATAAGGATGCAAAAGCATGAAAAATATGCGCTATTCATCTTTAGGTCACTCTGGGAAAGAAAAATAACAGAGCCTCTAAGAAACTGAGAAACATACATTGATCAAGAAAGATCTGTTTGACCACCTTTTCCTATGTTGCATGGAGGAGGTATATTCAACATCTTCTTGCCTGCTGACTCTTTATGTTACTATACACATTTCAACATCTTTATGTTTGGTGACTCTTTATGTATACGTGATTGTGTATGATTGATTGCTTATCCATGTCAAATTCTAATTCAAAGTAAGTTTGATCAAAACTCAAATTAATCATATAACAGAGTATTAGATAATCTGAAAATTGCACTTGCCGTGTGATTCAATGAATATGACCAAATCTAATCTCATTTCAACATAAGACATATGGAGGACAATTAGTTATACCAATTTATATATGAAACTGGGGCCTTTTTAAAAGTTTAGTAATTTTCTGTGTTTTGTTTGGTGTTCTTGTGGTGGGTGGCAGATCTGGTGCCAGGGAGGCAGATTCATTGGCACCCATGATTTTCACTGTGTAAATAATCACATTATTGGCATATGCTGCCCCTAGTGCTATGGATGTACATAGAGCACACATTCTTGTTAGAAGTACTTTGTTGCCATCATAGATTTGTTAGAGTCTAGTAGCAAGTTCAAAGATATTGTATTGCTACATGAATGGCTCTTGATGAGCCACAGCATAGCCAATTAGAGTGGCGAGTGCATTGCTCAAGATAGAGTTGCATTGACGTGCTGATCCATTCTTGCCTCCCTCCTGCTATCCATCTGACTGGCTATCTTTGTATGGTATCTTTACTTACATGATTCTTATTCCAAGATGTATCTGAAATTCTGAATCGAGTTAAGTCGTTAACCCGAATTTCTGCAGACCTTAGGGCTCTTCTATTGCTACATGCCAATTTTGCTGATAGTAATAACAAAAATCTGCATTCAGTGTTTATAACTTGATTTCTGGATTGTTATAATTTGGTTTATCTTATCTGTGAATTATTGTCGGTTCACTAGATTTTACTTTATGAATGAACATTTTTTAGGAGACTTGAGTTAGGATTGCCATCTTAATTTAGAAAAATTTAGTATCAACATATATGGACCCTGGATCTGACAGAAATTATTCCGTTGGTTCCTTGTAGTTAATGAGACACGATATTATAAGTCATGCAATCCCGAACTGATATTATGAATCAAGTAAGGAACTTGATTTAGGATTATTATTACAATTTAGAAAATTCAAGTACATAAATTTTCTGACAGAAATTATTGTGTTGGCCCCTGGTAGTTAATGAGACACGATATTATAAGTCATGCAATCCCGAACTGAAATTATGAATCAAGGAAGGAACTTGATTTAGGATTATTATTACAATTTAGAAAATTCAAGTACATAAATTTTCAATTCTGGAATCCAAAGAACTTGTTCTGTTGGCCTCTTAAAATTAGTCTGATGAGCATTCTAAATCATGAAATTCTTGCTCATTCATACTTACTCGTTCTTCTTGGATGTGGGCCCTCACGTTTGTGTAATGGGACTTTTAAGTGACACAATCCAGAGGTAGCTGACCGGTGATTCTGAGGGTTTACATTTGGAATGGGGGAATCCCAATAGATTAACAGGACAGATAGTTAATACTTTTCTGTAGCTGTGTCTTGCTCATTCAAAGCCACTCTCTTTTTCGGTGGTCTCTGCTGAATAATTGGGTGGGTAAATACAAATTAAGTATTTCTGCTGATTATGTAATACATAGCATCTATAATAGATGGCAAAGCATATGATGTATATAAGATGGTTATGTGGCTATTAGTGTTATGTGCAATTGTGCATACAAGCACTTTAACTGCTGTGATATAAAGGTATATTGATTGTTGATGATTTTTGCTCCAATATGTTAAGATTAAACCATAGCTATTAAAGAAAAAATTAACTTAAACCAGTGTGCTAGTTCTTGGACCAGGTTTAGTTTCCTTGAGAAGGAAGAATGACCTCGTTGGTTTTCCTGTACCGTTAGTCAGTTACATGTGAATTAGAATGGTAAGAGTCAAAAAGAAAAAGAAGTAGGAAACATCATTCAAGGTGCAATTTTTTCTAACTCAAGTTCTGCTTAGACTTCAGAAGTACAATCTGAATGCTCTTTAATGTTTCTTCATTTAGATGCTTCATTTCTTCTAATGCTGTTTTTAATTTCGAATTATTTGTCTGACCTATCTGTTTGATCACATTGGATGCATGAGTTATGAAATAGACTGGACTTTGTGTCTTGGTTCTGTATGGTTTGTATATGGACATAATTCAAATTTGTTACATATTTGGAATAGATAGTCACCTCTTTCTTGCAGCTTGCCCTTCTATAATTGTGGTTGGCATGGGCTTTTTTTCCCCCTCTATTTTGATCAGGATGCTATTCAGGGAGAACTTTCCTCGGTTGTTGGGCTAAGGGAGCGACAATTAGATGGTTCCATGGTTCACGAGGATGGAACTGCTAAAAATGAGATCGAAGATCAAGAAATAATTAATATCGTGCCGGAGTTGTCTGGTTTTGTTGATGGAGAGAAAGCAAAGAGTGACAATGATGCCTCTGCTTCCGTGGACTTAGTCGAGTCGAGGGGGGTCAAGCGTTCAAGTGATAATGAACGACCCTCTGACGATAACAAATGCACAATTACTATAGAAAGTGACGATGAAGCCGAAGTCGCTGTAAATAGATCGCCGCATATGGACGAAGCCACCAAATCAGAAAGCCAAATATCCTCTAGTTCAGATTCTGATTCAGATTCTGATGTTGGTGTCCATTCCAGGTAACTTGATTCGCATCCTATGTTGTGGTTTCTGTATCTCACATTGAAATCTCCTTGTTCTCTGAAATCGAATTTCTTTGTGAAATTCACTGTTATCTTTCAATTCAATTTGATTATTGTTCCTTTTGTTCCAGCACTAAGAAAAGACGTAAAAAGAAAATCCGGAGGATCATTGATGATGCTGAGTTGGGGGAAGAGACTAAGAAGAAAATTGCCATTGAAAAGGTAAGACAAACTCTATATTGTATATCTAATACCTTTTATCAGGTTCCTATCTGTAAATTTAATTTTACAGGAACGTCAAGAGCGGCTTAAATCTTTGGAGGCACGATTTTCTACACAGTCTGTTATGATGAGTTCTGCAGTCACTAATGGTAGTTCATTTGATGGAACTGGCTTAGAAGTGCTGGGCGATACTTCTTCAGGATACATAGTAAATGTTGTGAGAGAGGAAGGTGAAGAGGCAGTGCGGATTCCTCCCAGCATCTCGATGAAATTAAAACTCCACCAGGTTTGCCTAATATTACCTTATTCTTTTTCCATGCTATTCATGTATTTTGAGAATTCGAACCTGGAGTGAGTTTAGAGATCTCTGCATTAGGAATCTTTCTGGGTACTAATGGGGATGCCATTCCTGATCTAACTTTTCTTCTCTGTAGTTTCTCAAAATTGGAGAAGTTTCTTTTCTGTGTACCACATTACAAGTTAGAAGAAACTGCATATGCATTTGGTGTTGCTAATTTTGTCTTTAGTCAGGAGCATTACATTCTTTTCTTCTGATTTCTCTTAACTACTAAATACAATTTTTGCATGCGGGTTGTACTTGGGTTGTTCCATGTTATGTAAAATGTAAGATAAAGTAATCATGCATCTATATTCCACCTTCGTTTTTACTTGCTGAACTAACTTCCTTTAGAATGTTCTGTCTTGTTTGTGTCTAAATTTCATTTATGGTTTACACACAGACTGGGGTTTAATAATTCCAACTTGTTCTATACTTCAGATTGCAGGGATCAGATTTATGTGGGAAAATATTATTCAGTCAGTGAGAAAAGTGAGGTCCGGTGATAAAGGTCTTGGATGCATTTTGGCTCATACAATGGGTTTAGGTAAAACTTTTCAGGTATTATTTCTAACTAAATCAAACTATTCTTTCACTTGAAACTTGTCTGTTCCTTTACATTGATGCAATAACCTATGTATAGCATTCTTTTCTTATTTTGTTCTAAAAATCTTCCTGAGAATGAAATTACCAATACATGGTGGACAACTTTAGAAATAGACTGAGTATACTAATGAAGACCAAAACTTCATGTCTTAGATGTTGGTACTTTTACTGAATCTGAAATATTTTGGTGTTGGTATGAAAAAGCCCCTCATGATGTCTTCATTTCCTTTTTGCGATGTTCAAGTTCATATGTATTTCCTCTCCAAGCTTCTTCAAAAATTCTTTGTCAGACCTGCCACGTTAAATTAAACCTTCTCTTTACTTTTCTGGCTGTCATATTCATTTAGATTCACTTCATGCTGTACATGTAAGAATGAAATCCTAAAGTATATAGGTTGAACTGCGAAATGTCAAGTGGTTCTAGGGTGGGGAGTTTATTAGGTTCCTCATAACTGAATATTGTCAATTTTCTTGAATGAAGAATCTACCGGTCTTTGTTAAACGTCCAGACCATCTCAAATATTCTTTCTACAACTAATATTTTGTAGGCGTAACTTAGTTGCTCATGATCAATAATTTAGAGTTTCTTCAAATATAAGTGACCTCTCTATCAAACAGAAGTCAATTCAGTTATTCTTACTAGTTTTTAGAATCTAAGCTTTATAAATCTGTCTCTTGAAAAAAAGAAAAGAAGAAAAGAATCAAACTTGAACAGATTCTTTTACTTTAACCATAACTGAGGGGCTCCAAATATCCATGCAGAGTCAGAATTTCCTTTCTCTTTGTCATGTTGGCATGTATGTCTCTGTTCATACTAGTTGTCTATCTTATATCAAGCTAACTTATGCAATGAATTAGAAGCATACCCACCTAAACAGCAAAAGCAGATGATGCCATACACATGGTATAAAGTGAACTATGTGCGGGTTTCATGATTGGACATAGGAAGAGAAGAAGAAAAATATAACCTTCTTTTGGATAATGAAATAACTTAAAGAAAATCAGTGACAGGATATCCATGCGGGTTGAACAACCTTTGTAAGATCAATGTTTCTAATGCAATTAAATTCCAGATTCAAGAAACCACTACATGCTAAAGATTCCTGTTGGTTGTTTGAAATTTGAAATTTTATATCTCTGGTTTAGGTGATGGGGAGGGAATACAACAATAATCATGGTTTTCTTAAAATGTCAATTTTGTGCATACAGGTCATTGCTTTTCTGTACACTGCTATGAGAAGTGTGGACCTAGGGTTGAAAACTGCACTCATCGTGACACCAGTTAGTGTTCTACACAATTGGAGACATGAGTTTATGAAGTGGAGACCGTCTGAGCTAAAGCCTCTTCGTATCTTCATGCTTGAAGATGTTCCAAGGTTTGTATTTTCTGCTATTTGTTTGTTTAATGGAAACAATGCAGGCAAAACTGGTAGTAGTTGTAAAATTTTTCTTAAGAGTTTATTTCAGATCCTGAAGAGGATCTTGACTCTTGGATCTGGTTGGCCTTGGGCTGTTCTTTTCATGGATACTCTAAGATCTAGTTTGTTGTGTGTGCTAGAGTATATGTCCAGTTACATTTGAATTTCTTTTCTCTACATGACTGCATGCTTTATTTTGTGCTTGTAGGTGGTACAGTCCCTAGACTATAAGAACTTGACATGAATCTCTTTCACAAGTTTTCATAAATGTAATATTTCTAGGTTTACTTCTTCAGGGAGAAAAGGGTTGAGTTGCTCATGAAGTGGAGAATCAAAGGTGGTGTCTTCTTGATTGGCTATACTGCCTTCCGTAACTTGTCTCTTGGAAAGTATGTCAAGGACCGATACATGGCTAAGGAGATTAGTCGTGCACTTCAGGTGATTTTTCATTATTTGAAACATTTGGGGAAATCAGTTTGTGTCTTATGCTATTTTCAGCGACCTTTTAGTTTTCTTTTGCAATGGATCTGGATATGACAACGTGGCTGAGGCATCAGTCTTGCATGAAATACCAGGATCCAGTAGTCGACTTTCAATTCTATTGTCCTGTTACTCTCAATAAAAGGCATTGGCTCATCCTGTCATCATAGCTCGCGTTCCTTCGTCTTGCTACATATAAAAGAGGATTTAGGATGCTTAGAAGTTAGAAGTAATTCGAGAGAAGTCAGATAGTAAAAAAATCGAACTTCATTTCCACCAGGCTAGGCTAATCGACTGTTGATCCTATTCTATCTCGCCCTGGCCAAAAGAACACCTGATTGTTTTAAGTGCTCGTTGATGTACTGTGGACTGATGCTTCTACCTACAATAAGGGCCTTGGAGTTTAAACTGTATGTTCAAGATCTATCCTGTGCTACTGGGAATTGTTCCTTTGTAACTTGTACACTAGCGTTCTGGAGCATTACGTTCTAAATATTCATCAACCTTTCTCAATTGTTTCAATTACAGAACACATTGATGGAAAATTTTCTAATCTATCCGCGCCTTGTAACTTAACGAATGAACTGCCTTGAAACTCTATTTTTGCTAGTTGGCCTATCTGAATCTCAATCTGTTTCCATGAATTAGAGCAGTTGATGTAATAGGTACGATTAGCCACTATATTGTCACCTGTGGCAGATGAGACTTCAGTATATCTGTAAGCCAGTGTTTGGGTGCTTCCTTTTCTGAATCCTTATGTAAGGAATTACAAAAGAAGTTCTTTCACAAAGATGTGCATTAAGAAGGATTGGATGACGAAATATGAACCGAAGATTGAACCTTGATATACCCGAGAACAATACATTTTTGTTACCACGAGACATCACAGTGAGATCTGTGGTCTAACCATAATTTACTTGTTTGGGCTATCCATCCTATTTCCAACCGTTTCTCTTATATTGTATTAGATGTGTCAAGGTATTGTGCTAATTTGTTAGTTCAACCATTGTCATCAAAATGGTTGGAGAAATCATTATCACCATGCTTGATCAGTCTTATCTTTTTTCTTGATAATGATAATCTAATGCTTCTGCAGTAGGTTATCTTTTTCTAGTGCCGAAATTGGCTAAAGTCCTGTACAGAGATCCTAAACTTGTTTGTTTTTGTACTTTTGATGCATTTTCTTTCTCGTTTGACCCACTCAGTGTGGCTGTCTGAACATCCTAATTCCACTCTTTTTAATTGTTGGCTGGAACTTCTGCTTATAAATGCAATTGTTATTTCCAGGAAGGACCTGATATCCTAGTCTGTGATGAGGCCCACATTATCAAGAACACTAGGGCTGATACAACCCAGGCACTGAAACAAGTGAAGTGCCAGAGAAGGATTGCATTAACTGGATCGCCTCTTCAGAACAATCTGATGGAGTACTACTGTGTATGAATTTTAAATGACATTTTTTGATCTGACATGTTATGTCAATCTACTGTCTGACCATCTTAAGTTTTATCTGGAACAGATGGTTGATTTTGTTAGAGAAGGATTTCTAGGCAGCAGCCATGAGTTTAGGAACCGGTAATAATCTTAAATGCTATCCTTCGGTTGTTACTCCTTTTATCCTTGCTGCCTAATAACCATTTTGCTGGTTGCAGTTTCCAAAATCCAATAGAAAATGGTCAACACACCAATTCTACTGCAGAAGATGTGAAGATAATGAACCAAAGGTCTCATATTCTGTATGAACAGTTAAAGGGATTTGTTCAGAGAATGGACATGAACGTGGTTAAAAAGGATTTGCCTCCCAAAACTGTATTTGTTATCTCTGTTAAGTTATCTCCATTACAGAGAAAACTGTATAAGAGATTTCTTGATGTTCATGGTTTCACAAAGGACAAGGTTTCTGGTGAAAAGATAATTAAGAGATCATTTTTTGCAGGGTACCAGGCCTTAGCTCAGGTAGTTACTCATTGGCTTATGTATTCTCCTCCTGAACTTTCAGTTTCTTTTATATGCATTAGGTTTCCTTTTAAAGTGCGACCACAATTAAATAGGGTTTTAACAATGTATGCGCAAATTGAAACCTGATAAATTTGCTTGGAACTATAGTGCTGTTTCTCAGCAGACACACATATATACTCCCCAGATTGCTGACTGAATTTGGTTTCTGTGAGGGATAGTTCAGCATGAAAAGAATTAGAAGTACAGCATACTGGATTCAGTTTTACAAAGCTTTGTGGATTTTGACCTATGATTGCTACACTATCCTCCTTTGCAATCATTCTATCAAAGCTCATGCCTACAATTTAATCCCACATATATGAATCTTTCTTATCAGCTCATGCAATGTAATGTCAGGTTGAGCTTTCTCTTTTGCTTTACCACCGATTTCCTTCTTAAGTTTTACATCTCGCTTTTTTGATGTGCTTAAACCAGCTGTAACAATTATGATGCACTTTATATTAGATGGGGGCCACTTTTGGCAATTGAGTCAAGGTTGAAGAACTTGCGCCTAAGTGGTGAAAGGGAATGCAATTTACTTTGGAATTAAAAAAGTGTTTCAAATTATTAGGGTAGAAATGAATCAGCAGGTGCTCTTTTCTGTCTCATATGTTGTCTATCGATAGAAAATCAAACAATTTAAGACATTCTTTGGACCTGTACGTGTTTATAATGTCTTAGTTTCTTTGCTCTATTCATATTGAAAGAGTTCTTTGTATGAGTAAACTAGAAATTAGGGTGAACTGATGCTTTGAAAATTCAAAAGCTGCTGGCTTCCTTATTTTATTCAAATTTTCAACTTTTTGCCTTTTGCGATCTTTGACCCTCTTTTGGGATCCTTTCTCATTTGTTTCTGAATATGTTATGTCATAATGCTGTAACTAGAGTTAAATTCCCTTGAACATACAGGAACTATTTTATTTTGGAGAGTTACAACTGCTATCATACTTCATGATTTTCTGTAATGTGTGTACTTGATCTTACTGTTTCCTGGGAATATAAGATCAACTTATTATATGCTATTCTCTATAGATATGGAACCATCCTGGGATTTTGCAGTTGCGGAAAGAAAACAAGGACTCCGGTAAATATGAAGACATAGAAGATGGCAGCTCAAGCGATGAGAATGTGGATTACAATGTGATCTCTGGAGGTACTTTTAGACGCTCCTAAGTCATTTTTTAAATGAAACGCTTGAGCCAGGTTCTGTATTGGTTAGTTAATTAGTTAATTTTCTCCTTAGCATATTGTAGAAATCATACTAAAACATTTAGATTTTCTCTTTTACATTCAACTCAAAACTAGGAAGTCCCTGCATTATCTTCAGTACTCTTAAACAATGATGGAAGGTTTCTGGATGCCTCTCTTGTACTTAGGGTTTGAATGTTGCCATACTCTGTTTTATTCAATTGTCCTCCACCTATGTTGTTTTGCAGAGAAGCTGGTGAATCCTCAAAGAAAAAGTGATAACGGATTTCTGCGTGAGGTGCGTGAACTCCCTTGTCTATCTCTATCGCTTCGTGACTAAGCACTTATCTTTACTTGATGTAATAATGTTGTGGAGTCACTAAATTTGTGCCTCTTGCCAAGTAATCTTCTATTTCTGCTTTTATGTATTCCTGAAGCTGTTAATGCAGTCTAAATTCTGTTTTAAGCAGTTCATATTTCTTCAATGTCCTGTCGCATGGTAAGAAATTGTTTACTGCATTAATTTGCTAGCAGGATTGGTGGAGAGATCTTCTTATGGAAAATAATTACAAGGATGCCGATCAAGGTGGGAAAATGGTTTTGCTACTTGATATTCTCACAATGTGCTCAAGCATGGGCGACAAGGCACTGGTTTTCAGCCAGAGTATATTAACTCTGGACCTGATTGAATTTTATCTTTCGAAATTGCCTCGTCCCAGGAAGAACGGAAAATGCTGGAGAAAGGGGAAGGATTGGTACAGGTTTGTTTGACTTATGCTTTTGGTAACCAGGATGTCAATTTAGATTTTTTCATATTTGATTGTCTGACTTACCCAGCATTAGTGTTGAATTTGGAACAATCAAAGTAATCTTGTCATCTGTCTTTACAATGCCTAAATAGGTACGATTAAATGCAGATAGTGCATTTCACATACTGGGTTGTCGTCTTTTTCTGTTGTATGTGAACTATGTTTCAGGGGAATTATAGACTTACCAATCTACATCATTGCATTTCTGCGGAAAATAGAGTCAATTTTTTTGGTTGACTTGTATCTAGAACAGCATACCAGCTGATCCCTATCCTTTTTATTCAAAATGCTTGCAAAGCTTGGAACGATGACTTCTTTCTTTTCTTCTCTTCTCTTTTTCTTCTTCTGTCCTCACAGTGTGGTTATTAATTGATGTTCTCCAGTGAAATTCACAGTTCTACTGTAGATTGCGAAAAGAAGTTTTCTATTTGACTGTGGTATGATCTTTTTTTACGGATGTTATATGTCTTGGTATGATATATCACTATCCGTTTTTAGAAAGGTTTGCACTGTAATAAGTGGAGATATTTTCTGCTAAGAAAGTAAGAATGTAATTTCACTTGTCTAAATTATTTAACAAATATCAGCTTATGCTCATGGCAGTTGTGGGAGTTTGCCGTGGGAACTTCAATCCTCTTTTGGTCCAAGGGAAAGCATGAAAAAAAGTAAACGGCGAGTTTATTATGCTCATCACTATTTCCACGTATTTTAGAAAAAGTTTAGAAGATGAAAACGCGAGTTTCTTTGTGGTCCTCATATGTGATTCTTTGTTTGATTCTTCAACCATTTTTTGTATTTCCTCAAGGTGCTGTTGATAGCTCCCATCATCTCATGTTTGAAAACTGTATTGGTTTCCGCATACAACAAAAGTGAGTAAAATTATTTTCTTTCTGCATCCACAACAGGTTAGATGGAAGAACTGAGAGCTCCGAGAGGCAGAAATTGGTTGAGAGGTTCAACGATCCTTTCAATAGAAGGGTCAAATGCTGTTTGATTTCGACTAGAGCTGGATCTCTGGGGATTAATCTTCATGCAGCTAACCGAGTAATTATAGTTGATGGATCTTGGAATCCTACATATGATCTTCAGGCAATATATAGGGTCTGGAGGTGCGTTCACCATGTTCTTCTGTTAAATGGAACAAGGTTAAGTATGAATTGTGTGAAAATTAGGTTACTTGTGGTTTACAGGTACGGCCAAACAAAGCCCGTCTTTGCATACCGATTGCTGGCACATGCTACAATGGAGGAAAAAATTTATAAGCGTCAGGTAATGGCAGATTGGAATGTTTATCAGTAAGTTGCTAGCTCAAACAAAACCCGACTGAGAATAATTCTGCAGGTAACTAAGGAAGGCCTTGCAGCTAGGGTTGTCGATAGGCAGCAGGTGCATAGGACGATGTCAAAAGAAGAAATATTACATTTGTTTGATTTTTGGGACGATGAAAATGCCGACATAATGCCTGAGTTGGGTCAAGAGACTGACCCAAATACAACTTGTCGTGTTGGAAACTTATTGAAGCAGAAGCTGCCACTTCCTCATGGAAGTTCATCTTCGGACAAATTAATTGAGACTTTGATAAGCAGACATCATCCCAGGTAGATCATTTTGACTGACTTGTAAATTTGGCTACTTTAAGTATGAACAGTTAATTTTGCATTGTTCAATAATCTTTCCGTTGGATACAATTTTCTTTGTTGCTTTGGTATCTAATAAATGCCAACAAGAAGAAGATCACCTCTAAATTTGTTCTGTTAGTGTCTTGGTGAGAAAATGAAATAAGGAAAAAAAAATAGAACCATCTAATTGCACAGTCCATGTACCTCTTACTATGATGCAACTTGAATGATGTTATAACATATGGTCCTCAGTTCACCCGGATTCTACTCTGTTACCAATCACCAAATTACTTTCTTGCTTTACATATTCATACTATGTGGCATGCATGTCTCACTACTTTGGTTTTATATTTTCCTTTAATTTTCCCCCCACTTTCTCTCATTTATCCTTTGGTTATTTCTCAGTAAGATTGTCACTCTCCTTTTGTTGCAAAGGTTGCTTTATGATTTTCATGAATCTTGCTTGCAGTCCTTATCCTGAATTTAGGAAAAAATGCAAGCAACAACTTTGTGATATTTGCAAATGAGCAAATTACCCTATACGAAAAAAAAATAGCAATTTACCTCTCTGTGTTTTAAAAAATGCAGCAATTACTCCCGTGTTAAAAAACACAGGAGGTAAATTGTTAAGGGGGTAATTTGCTCCTTTGCAATATCACAGGAGGTAAATTGCATTAAACCCCCTGAATTTAAACGAATATCCTTCTGTTTGGCTGTTGGCAAAAATTGATTATTAGCCACCAAATGGCTGTTTTGCTAACTTTCTATGCTGTTTAGGTTCCGTAAGGTTGGTCGGGTTACATTGTTTCTTGCGAAAAAATACATGTCCTTGGAAACTATTTGCAACTTAGCCCCGTACACGCCCAAATTCTAAAGGTTTGTGGCATGTGTTTCTAACAGGAAACCTTTCTCTTTTATATTCTTTAGGTGGATTTCAAATTACCATGAACATGAGACCCTCTTGCAAGAAAATGAAGACGAGAAACTGTCGAAAGAAGAGCAGGACTTGGCTTGGGAAGTATACCGGAAAACCCTCGAGTGGGAGGAGGTTCGACGAGTTTTTCCAGATGCAAACCTATTTGAGCAGCAGAAAATCTCCGTTGAAGAACATGCACCGAGTCAGCAGCAAAGACCTGTTGTTGAACCTGTGGTCGAGCAAAAGTCTGATCTTTCAACTGTGAAGGCTCCCAAACAGGACCATGCACTTGAACGAGCCAGGCAACGCCATCGATATACTTACAGGCTGCGAGATTGCACAAATCTTTCGCACATAATGACCTTAAAGAGTCAGAGAGTGAAGATGGGTGGCGGTGCAATATGTGGGGAATGTGCTCAATTGGTACGATGGGAGGACATCAAGCCAGATCCAAGGTTCTAGTAATCTGTTGCCTGTTGGTACTCCCAATGGCCGCTTATAGTCATTTGCTGGTGCATCTCATACTATGTTTGGTATAATACGAGGAAGTTTTGGATTTGGCCTGTAAATGATCGATCTCTTTCGGCTGCTTCAGGTTGTAAATTCTCTTAACAGGGAGTTGGCCCTTTAGATTTGAGGGCTAGTCCAATTTTCATTGATTTCATTACAATTACAGGAGACGTTGCCTCCTTTCTCCATAACCGGCTGAAGTATTTGTCCCAAGACAATTCAGCCCTTTGGAATTGTATGTTGTTGATAGGCAAACCACATATTCTACTCTATAGGGGATTCACATGTTTTTTAGCCTTTGAGGGCAACTATAATTACAAGAATTGTGCTTTGTTCTCATTCCAGAAGAGAGTATTCGTTAATTGTATTTATTTTTTGGCCTTATGACGTTGATGAGAGCTTAACGATTTTGAGTAAATATAATTAGTTCTGGTGAGTACAGTTAATTGAACTTGCAAAGATCACGATCCCTGATTTTGCATGCAAAATGTAAGAATGTAGAGGCAAACATTGCCTAAGAATGCAATTCCAAACCATATCTATGTTGCACTTCCCAAGTATGAGTAATTCGTAGGAGGTTTGATCTCAAACAATCACAATCACTTATGGATGACTAGTAATTCTTAGAATGACTGCGGACCTCAAATCTTGCACGCACACAGTTATCTGTGTATGATGAATCCTGAAGAGCCCCCATCATACTAGTGGTGGTGATTGTCCTCAGATTCGAAGTCCTCGACATCCTAAGAAGTTTCGAGAGTACTTGGGATATAACAAGACTAGCATCTTTCATCCCCCAGCCAGTTGTCCTTCTCCTTTGGCCCCGTTGGCCCTTCCTCGCCATAAAGTTCAGTAGGAAACAACTCTATGAGATTTTCCAACGAAAACCTGACGAAAAATGGGAGGTGTTTGAGTATCTTATCCAGTTCGGATCGAGAATCATAAACAACGGTCGGACCCCATTCTCTCATGTACTGCAACCAATGAGGTTCTTCAATTTCGTCTCCCAGGTACTCAGCAGCAATGACTTGATATTTTGTGCTAGAGTCTATGGAATAATTGCTTTTAGCACAATCGTTCCTCGCTCCAATGCCCAACTTTGTCGAGCCCTGAATGTAGCAACCCTCATGCGGGAAGCTTGCATGGCCGCTTTTTGATGCGTATATGATCGGCTTATTTCCGTCGATGAACTCCAACGCTGATGCATCGAGCCATTCACCTCCACTGTGCTCGGAGAAATACACACTCCAGAGCTCTCCCTCAAAGTTGCTCAGCCGGAGCGTATAATGCTCCCAGTCACCGACATGCTGACCTATTCTACTGAAGGTATAATTGAAAGCTCCGGCTTTAATGGTGGACGGACCATTGAACGGGCAAAATATCCACATGGCGATATCAGTGAAAGTTCCTCCAGATGCCGGTTTCACATGAACGTAGAGCTCTGCGGTTTTCATGCTACCTGATTTTACATGATCACTTCTATTGTTATCTACAGGCAAATCGAGCCAGAACTGTCCGTCGTTCCTCCCACCACCAGGTAAATTTGAGCCTTTAGAATCAATGGCTAATCCCTTATCTCTCCCATCTTTGTACAGAAGAGCTCCGTTTTCAAAAAACCAAGAAACTGATGATGGCAAGAAAGCTTCATCAGGATGTAAATAAACAGTGGGCCCGTAATGCTTAATGAGTGCATGAACCTGGTCCAGATTTGGCATTGCAAGAAGGGAAGAATCGAGGTTTTTCAAACAAGCAATACTCATGTCGTTCTCAGAATCCTCGTCTTGACTGCAATAGAACGTACCAACGGGAACACCTCTGCAGAGCATCCCCCTTCTGCATGGTCTTGTATTCCCAACATAAATCCGGCCCTTTGGAAAGACTGAATTTCTCTCAAATATGACCTCATTAACTTCACAACTCTCAGTGAGGTCTTCTCGGACACATCTTACTTCCTCAAGATCTGGCTCTTCAGGCTCCGTGGTCACCACAAACCCTGTTGGTTTATAGCCTTCCGGTGGATTGGGAAGCCATATATAACCATATTCGTTGCCATGAGAATGTGAACTCCATACCAAAGTGTAGTTCAGAGGCTTTGTAAGAGCTGGAGAGACTGATTTTGAACCCTGAGACTCGTCACTTGATATGCATTTGGCTACAAGGACATAGCCCCTTAGTTTCCGATCACTTGGCTGGCAATAGTGGCCGAGGCTGGAATATCCGTCCGGAATTCCGACAGGTTTATAGAATGCGACAGCATTGGCCTTTCGACTCAACGAGCTGCAACTCCATATTTTCTCGAATTCAGTGATTTTAACAACTTCTATTTCTCCGAGACAAATCTTCCCCGTAGCAAAACCTTTACCTGTGAATGTTTTAAAACTGACTTGACAGACACTTGTAGGCAATTCAGATAGAGGAACACAACAATTTGAGCATAAAATAAATGAAGTCACATGAAGACCAACTCAGAAAACTTTTTATCTTAGAAAAAACATGAGACACGGGAAGAACGTGAAACATGCCAAGAACTCCGCTTTTCATATTTAATTAACCTTCCAGTTAGCGCCCCGACTCAAAATTCCAAGCCATCTTCTTCGTCTATCTTGTAGACTTGACTCGCTGAACAAAGTACATTTTACTACAAACATCCATAAACAACAATGAACAATCCAAACAGTTTGACCATGTCCTCACACTAAAATATAAATAGTTTCTTCTTCTCCAGCACCATCATCCATCCAAATATATCCAGGAGAATTTTTCTTCAAAATATATAGTGGAATGATTTAAAGGAAAATCTATGATTGCAAGTCTCTTTTACAGTTAAAATGACCATTACCTATACTCAAATCCATGTCCAAGAGAAAAGAAAAGAAAGCCATTACTTTGATCAAACCATGCTCTAGCCTTGGAATCTTGAGGTGAATGTTAAACCAAAAGTAATCAAGTCCATTATAAAGGTGAAGGAACTGCTATCACACTTTGGTATCACACACTGATTTCACATCCACTCATGTGCTGGATGGGCTCAAGAATATGATTATCACCTCATAAAAAATCACGAACAATGATACAAAACAATCAAAGTGGATTATCAAAACCTTAACTACAGATATCCCAATTTCTGGTTAATGTTGATTAAGTTCTCTATTCCTCTAAATTTTTCCCCCTAGAAAAGGTCAAAGAAAGAAACAGGATGTCAGATAATATTCTGCAGACAACAGAGCCCAATTCCAACACAAAAGAACTCAATTTATGGTGAAAAAAAGATTGAATCTTTACCAAATTATTTTCAAGAACAAACCTTTTGGCCATTGAGGAAGTGGTGAAGGCAGAGAAAAAGGCTCTGGGTCCTCCAGAAACTCTTCATAAACTCTTTCACAGCATGATGCAGCACAGCACTCCCACCAGCCAAACATATTCCCCCTTTTTATTCTCGAAAGCATTAGAAATTAGAAAAAAAGGATCCCAAAACCGACCAAGAAAAAAGTATAACTTCTCAAGATAATGATCTCACATCTCAGTAGAACAGAAGTTTCAGTGCAAACTAAAGTGTATCTTCATAGTTTCCAACAGTAGATAGAGCGCTTAAAACAAGAAAGCAACCTCCATCATTGTAGGAAAGAAGAGCTACCAAACTGGATGAAAGAAAAGATTACAAAATGTATGATGATTTGAAGGCTTGTGTTTGGCTAGTGAGAGAAGACAACAAATGGGTAGTTGGATGAGAAGACGGCAACATGTTTGAGGAGAGAGAGAGAGAGGAAAATTTGGTGAGTTTGAAGTGGGATAATTACAGTTTGTTCATAGTATATTTCCACTAATTCGTTTTCAGTCCCTAAATATATTTAAATTTTATTTTAGTCCTTTAATTTTTAAAACATTAATAATCTCGATCCTTAGGACTAATTAGTAACCATTTTGTCCTTTTAAAGAAAAAATATAGTTTAACTATCTTTTTCTTATGCACATGATCAGGTCCAACATGTGTTCAAAAATAAAATTAAGCTTCCATAAATTTACATATTCCTTTCTTTGATCGTTATGTTTTCGGGGTATTTCAAATCCTCAATTTTCCGAACATTCTCTAACCATACTACCTGAGAATACCAAGGACTTGGAATATCTGCGAACAAGATGGTTAAAGAAAGGTATGATTTTATGGAGGCTTAATTTTATTTTCAAAACCATGTTGTTCCTGATCATGAGCATATGAAAAAGATAGTTGGACTATATGTTTTTTTTAAAAGGGCAAAATGGTCATTAATTAGATTTAAGGACCGAAAATGTTAATATTTTAAAAGTTGAAGGATTAAAATAGAATTTCAATATATTCAGGGATTGAAAATGAATTAGTGTTAACACATGATGACCAAAATTATAATTATCCCATTTGAAATTGACTTTGCAAGTGAGTCGTACCATTGAAGACTTGAAGTTCTAATCCTTTATCTCTGTGGGAATCGATAAAGAAAAATCTTTTATATGGTAATTATAATTTTTTTGAATTTCTTTTAGTTTTTCAAAGTATATATATGAAAATAGAAAAAAGAAATTTTTATCTTTGAAAAATGTAAAGCATAAATACATGCCATAAACTCAAGAAGCTCTCTATCCAACCTTACTTCAATATTCTATTTAACACACCAAACTTGTAGATTAGCTTTCATATGTGTACTCTAAACTTTGTTCCATAACAAGATACACAATAACAATAGCCGTCCCATGAAAACGCCTTTATTCCTCCCTTGCCAAATGAAATAAATTTGGAGTTAAATTCATTTTTACCCCTATAATATAAAAAAATATTAAAAAATTCTCTGTGAAAATTTAAATATAAAAAATTATTTCTATGTTATAAACAATAAATTACAAAGTCTCTGGTCAACTTGTACCTATTTTTTTAAGGACAACAACTGAAATGCCCCTCCATACATATGAGGAAAAATTTTATATTTATGTAGTATATTATGTGACTTTTAATTAAAATGTACATATAATATATAAAATTATAATTTTTATATGAAAAAAACTATTTTTTTTGGTCTATTAAATATGCTCAATATTAATTTTAATATGATAATTATGCCTAACTTTTATGCATTAAGTTTCAAAATTAATGAATTTTAGTCCTTTGATGCCCCAAAATTTTGATTTTTATCAAAAAATGACATGACATGTCAATTAAATATTTTTTTGGAGGTTTTTAGTCCTATTTGGCTTTAAACAATGAGTTAGACGACACATTGGATATGATTATATTATACAGGAGCGTCCTTATAAGGTTCTGGAAAAAACTTCCAACAGAGGTCTTTCTCTTGAATCAAGCTTATTTACACCCCTGGTAAACTGAAGCTATTCAAATTAAAATTAAAAATATTAATTTGAAAAATAATAATCACTTCATCCCTCCCTCCGTGTCTGGGTGGTGCCAGTTGCCCAGACTTTTCTGGTTGATCGCCCTGAATCGATGGGCGTTGGCGGTCGCCTAGGGATGAGGAGGACGGTCGCCCTACTTTGCTGTCATTTTTTTTAAGAAATTAATTTTTATTAACTTAATTATGTAATTAATAATATTATATTAAAAATACTAATATAATTATATATTTATGTAAAGTAAATTTTATTATTAATAAATTATTTATATATTATTTTAAAATTTATTAAATTATATATTATATTATATAATATTATATTATGGAAAGATAAGGGCAAAACTGATAAATAAAATATACTTTTAGACCCACATTTGTCAACACACGTGTACTACACTCTCTAGCCTCATGGGGGGGGGGGGGGTTAAGTGTAATTGATATTTTATTTTTCTCAATTTATTTTTTAATATTTCCAATATCACGGGTCCTTGAATTTTTTCCGATAAACTAGTATAGCCAGCACACAACCTTGTTTGCCGCATTGAGGAGGTATTGGTCCTTTCACCTATGTGTTGCCCAAGTAATCCCTCTCCTCCGATCCTGCGGATACATCCAATAAACCTGACTTGCTGCCTAAGAATAGCAAGCGATTCCTTTGCAAATTTTAGAATCAAAGAACATGTGATTTTGTATGTCGAGTTCTTGCTCGTTGCAGAGACAAACAAGCGCTTGTGGAAGCCATGGTTTATCCAATGTGGTCAATCTCTACGAGATACCCAGCCAGATTAATAAACCTGTGCATAGGAATGTGAAACTTGCTTGCCATCAAACCGCTCCACAATACCCTCTGACTAGGTTGTTTGGAGAGTTTCAAGCCCCTCCGTAATAAAATAAAGAGTAACCCCACAACGACTTTTTCTACAATTTAACATAATTACGAATACTCTTTCGTTATTTAAAAAATTACAAATATTCCTCTAATGTTTGATGAAATTATGTAATTCTTGGATGGATGTATGCAATTGTCAACTTTGCCCTTATTGTATTCTTTTATTTTTTTAAAAAAATTTATAAATAAATCTAACGGGGATGGATGGAAATTTTAAAAGTTATAAAACATTATCCATTTATTCTATAAAAAATTATTTTTTTAAAAAAATAAATAAAATTATAATTTTTAATCCATAAGAACATTTTTATCAGTTTACCATAAAAAATGGATGAAAATCTAACAGATTGAGCTAATTGTTAAACGATTGTTAAAATCAGGGGGTATTGATAATTTTTCAAACAACGAGAGATATTCATAATTATGCCAAATCTCAAGAAAGATCGTTGTAATTTATCCTAAAATAAACCCTTGATGAACTCGTCCATGCAATGATACCCATAGATAGAAGGGAGGTTAACCGCAATTTGAGCGATATCATTGCTCAATTCCACAGGCCACTGTCAGTGTCCATCCTGCACCAACTCTCCAAGCTCATCACCAAGAAACCCTGTTATCGTCATTGCTTCATGGATTGCTTGCTGCAAAATTCCTGCCGGATGCCGTGGATCCCACTTAATGAATCTCCAGTGCCCATCTAAACTCAAATGCTGGAAACAACCACAGTCTGAGTTTTATAAGCCGTTTCCATGCATCTATATGAACCCGAAAATACTCCCACTATCCAGACCGTGCTCTTATGTAATATGTACTTTTATATCCATTCTACCGATAGAGAGTTCTTATCATTGTCTTGCTTGATAACATCCCATAAATGTTTGCTCATTAATGAAAGATTCATAGATAACACAGATTGAATACCCAATCCCCCTTTTTCCTTCGGTAGAACAGCTTGTTACCATGCTATCTTTGCATAACCTTGTTCACCATTGCGCTTCCAGTGAATGACATGGAATCTCTGTTCAATCTCTCTGATGCGTGCAAACATCACACATGATAGACGATCCATGGACTATAGATCTATTGGGCCGGATTTATTTGCAAGCCTAAAATAGGGTCTTGCAAAAGAAATATTAGCACTGCGACTCCCAAGTTGATACACGATTTTTAGAATGATAAAATTAAAATAAAAAATAGTCAAAACGAAATAGCAACCTATAGAATAATCAACAACGATGAATATGCGTTAGGCAGGTTGCTTGTGTAAATAGAAAAAAAATGTTACCCTCCACCCAAAGAGGATAATGGTTATTCCCAGCGGTAGCAGAGGTAGGTTCTCAGGGGACTTGGGTTGACGGTTTCTTAGGGATAAGTTTCCTCCAAGTCTGGGACCATTGGTAGCAAGCTTCATGGGGTCCTAGCTGCGTCGGGGAATCTTCCAAGGAATAAGATCTTCTCAGAGATACACCCTAAAATTTCAAAGTGCGTTAGGGGTTTGGGACATATCCTCTCATCCTTGTCACGATTTGAAATTTTCATTTAAAATATGGTTTTGAAAAATTAATAAATTTTGATGAACGACCAACTTATATAGAGAGTTCAAATGCTAATGCTGCATCTTCTATTCCAATTAATGTATATATTAATATATAATTTTTTTAAATAAAATAAATGATGATAATTTTTACACACATGACGTATATATATGTGTTAAATAAAATAAAAGATTCAGTAAAAGAAAAAGAGAAGCAAAAGGGGGAGAAAATCTCAAATACTTTTATTTATTTAGTATGAGAAAAATAGATTGAGAAAAAAATACTATTTTTTTAATCATTCTCTTTATTTTGTATCAAAAAATAAATAAATTAATATTATACTAATATAATTTAGCATACAAAAATTTAAAATTCTTATTAATAAAAATATTTATCAAATAAGAACAAGAATGTTTTTCTTTAATAAAACTATTCATCATTGACTTCGATGCAGTAGTTTTTCAATGATTTTGTTATTTATCTTTGGCAATTATGTATGGTATTATCGGTGAAAAAAAAAAAATAAAAAAAATTATATATATATATATATATGGACAATAAAGTAAATAAAAATAAAATATATACTTTTTTTGTCTTTGTAGCCTTATAATTTCACTTTTCCGTCCGAATTTGAATGGAAAAAAAAATTAAACTCAACAGGGATTTCGTATACATTGAGTTTTACTTTCCCTCCATCTCTTTCCCCATTATGTCTTATATATTTATTTTTATTTTCACTTTTCACCCCAATCAAACATATTTTGAATTCGTCAAGAGTTTGGGGTAATATTATCCTTCCCATCATTTTTTACGCACCACCAAATTCTATTGAATATGAAACTAAGATATAATGCAAATTAATTTAACGTTGTAATGAAACATTATAAGAATAGTTGTGGGTTGAGTTGGATTGACGGGCGACGATCAGCGTAGCAATCCGAAAACGTCGTAAACCATCCAGAAGTAACTGAAAACTCCTATTTACTTTGCCAATAACACTACTTTCCATTCCCTTTCTTGCCAGCCTCAGGCCACCTGATCACACCCAAAATTCCCTTTGAGAAAACAAGAAAAAAGACCAAATTCCTCTCTGCCCTAATTAACCTCTATCTCTCTGATCCCGTAATTCTTGCCTCCGCCCAATTGGGATCCCTGCTCGTCGTCCTGGCACAGCCCACGACGACGAGTGGATGCAGGTTGGTTTACATAGTCAATATTAATTCAATTTTATGTCGCGAGTTCCGTACCAGCTCCTGGAGCTGGCTATCATCTCAGCTCAGGATCTGGCATCCGTCTCCAGAAATCTGCGCACTTATGCAACCACCTGGATCAATCCAAACCGAAAACTCAAGACCCGGGTCGACAATCAGGGCCTGAACAATCCTACATGGAACGACAAGTTCATTTTTCGGGTGGATGACAAGTTCTTGAATTCTGCGACATCTTCCGTGATGATTGAGATTTACGCCCAGGGATGGCTGCGGGATACCCCTGTTGGGTCTGTCAGCGTGTTGATTAGCAACCTGATCCCTCCTTCGGTCCGCCAGGAGGGTTCTAGCCGCCGGTTTGTGGCGCTGCAGATTCGCCGCCCGTCAGGCCGGCCTCAGGGGATTCTGAACATGGGGGTCTCCCTGTTGGACAATACAATGAAGAGCATGCCGCTCTATGCCGACCTGAATGCGTCCGCTGTTGGAGTCCGTGATCTGATGGATGAAAAATTGTGCAAAAACAACAAACGCAACAAGGAAAATGATAACCAGCGAAAAGTACATCGTCAGGACGGCGGGAAGGAATCGTCGGGCGAGAAGAAGATTCAGTTATTGCGGACCCTGAGCGATCAGACGGATCTGACGAGGAAACAGGGCGGAGGGAGGAAAAGAAGGGGTAGTTCAGTGTGTAACGTACCATATTATAATCAAGGCTTCATGCTGAACATCGGAGGCAGTTCAGTGGTCGGAGGTGGTTCGGTTGTACATGCGGGTGGATCCTATGTGAACGGATCCCAATGCAACTCCGATTTGGGGCCGTCTCCATCGGTGGTGGCGGCAGCTGTGGCGTGCGGGCTTTATCCGACGCAGCTAGGGCCGCCTCCAAAGCCTGGGAGCTCAGTCCTGGAGGATTGGACGGTTGAGGAGGCGAGCATGGAAGGGCTAAAATCCAAGATCGAGCGGTGGCGGATGGAGCTTCCGCAGAATCAAAGGTACCAGAGGCTTGAGGCCAGCAACAAACGAAGGGAGAAGAAACCCGGCCACCGGCGCAGGAAAACAGCAAACGGCGCTGATGATGATGAAGCCGGCCGGTTTTCGTGCTTCGGAAATGCGTATGGTTGCGAGTTCACCATTGTTTGCGGCAGTAAGAATGGGGGCAGGAAGAGTAAGTCTGGTGGCTACACGAGCAGCAAGACCAGCACTTCCGAAGTATGAAAGATTCTTGAAAATCTTGATATACATCCACCAATTGATATGGAATGCTAGCAAGTAAAATTCTAATTCCAATCCAGTTCGGTCAGATCAAAATTAATTAAATAATAAGTGTAATACACTTATCATCTGATCAGTGGACATTTAAAAAAAATGACCAATCATATGACAAGTATAATACACTTATTTATCCGATTAATTTAGTTCAAACATACGTAGTTTGGGTTAGGATTTTCAATAAGTAATGGCATGCTATTGATGCTTTGAATATTTACATATGATGAAAAGATTAGAAATAGGAGAAGGTCCCTGATCAGTTTTCAGTGGAGAAAATGGGGTGGATTCGTATTTGTTCTGCCCCTGTGGATTTTTTTTTTACTTTTTATCTTTCGGTGTGTTTGCTTTTTTTTATTTTGGTTTTGATCCTTTTAATACCCCTTTTTTGTAAATGACTGTGAATTGTTATCTAGAAAAAGAGGGGGAAAAGGGAAAGGGTTTTCTGGATTTTTAATCCAAGTGTATGTAAACCGAGGTTGAATTAATTCACCAGTTGGTTACAATGAATTGTGTGAAATTATTGTTTGATTATGATCAATTAATGTCTTGATTTGGGCTTCCTTTACTCATTTTTACATTTGTTCTTTTTCTTTTATTATTTTCTCAGCTCTAGTGTGGTTTTGTTATTGGAATAATTAAATTTACGATCCCAAATATATGATTTATTTATATAAATTGCTTATATCTTTAAAAAATCACACATACACTTATCAAAAACGACAATATTATTTACGCAAACCATCATTACGATTTTTTTTGAAAAACTACACATAATTATAAAAACATCAACATTATTACATATATTATCTTTACTTTTTTACTATTAGAAGTGGTTTTTGTAATTATACAAAAGATAGAAATAATTTGTATAAATAAACCACAAATAAGGAGTATAACTACAATTATCCCTTTGTTCTTGGTAAATCCATAAAACATAAATAGGTTGTATATTACTTGATCCAAGTATCTGGTACAGGAGCTGTTGATGCTGTTCTAACATAAACATATTTACATTCTTGTGCAAAACAAAAGTAGCAAAAAGTTGGGCAGGCAACGTAATTGTAATTGTGATCAGTTAATTGGATTATGATCCAAAAACATAAGGAGAAGCGATGTAGGACATTGGATTGGATGAATGGCTTGGGACATGAGATTCAACATTAGTACAAACTACGTTTGAAACTTTCTATATCTGGAATATTTGTTTAAACAAGGTCATGCAGGATATGACTCAGGTCAAGAATGAGTTGGAAGATCAGTGGGAGCTTAGTTGTGTTCCTAGTATTTTAGGTGTGGACGTCTTACTCATTTGGAATGATGTGAAGATGTTGGGAAATACTGAAGTACTAACATTTTTCACGTAGTTCTTCATGAAGGATCCCTTATCATGGGGTTAAGCTATCTAAGACTCAGTCTTTGTGGACTGATGAGGAGCTTAGAAAGATGTTTGATATCCCCTATGTCTTTTGCCGTTGATAACATGGGTATGTGGTCCGATACACCAGGCCAATGTTGTGTGTGCTTTGATCATAACAATGAATATCAAGGGTATATCGAGAAGGCACTTCATAGCAGAAAAAATTACTCTTTAGTACTTGAATAAAGATTAAAGAAGTGTTCTTGATGCAAGTCAATGGAGAGTTGATTCTGAAAGGTTATGGGGATACTAGCTTCCAGTAATATGTGAATGGTGCCTGGTCTCAATTTTAATATACACTCAGACTTAATGGCGATGTGGTGGCTTGGAATGGTTCAAGCGAGATGCCAAAATGATTTTCACCATAGAAGTCAAATGCATAGTGACTTTAATAGTTGCTCAGGAAGTGTTTTGGATGAAAAAACCACATCCAATGATTGAATATGGAGTCTAACACGATCAAACCAGTAGTTACCTGGAGAATAACAACTAGACAATGACAAAAGCAAAAGGGCCGATATCTCATCAAAAATCCAAATAATATTCTTAGAGGCCACCATTAGTTTGGAACGATGGTAGGAGGCCACCATCTAAATTTTTTGGGCTTATAAGCTTTTCCATTTTTATAGCCAAAAGAGTTTAAACTTGGCTTATATTTTTTCAAAGTGGGACAATTAGCTTTGCTTAAACTTTCCCATCCTATATTAATTTATAGTCAAAAGTGTTGAATTTTATTTTATACCTTTTTAATGTGAGGCAATAAGCTTGGCTTAAATTTTTTCATATTTATAGTTTAAAGTGTTTAAATTTTGCTTCATACTTTTTCAATATGGGACAATAAACTTGGCTTAAACTTTTTCATATTTATAGTTCAAAGTATTTAAGTTTGCTTTATATTTTTCCAATATAGGACAATAAGCTTCGTTTAAACTTTTCTATATTTATAATTTAAAGTATTTAAGTTTTGACATATACTTTTTCAAAGTGGGATAATAAGTTTGGTTTAAAATTTTCATATATATGTATAGTATAAAGTGTTTAAATTTTCGCTTATGCTTTTTGAATATGGGATAATAAGTTTGGCTTAAAATTTTTATATTTATAATTTAAAGTGTTTAAATTGTGCTATACTTTTTTAATAATGTGTGACAATAAGTCACATCTAACTACTAATTTGGTTTAATAAATTGGTATAAGAATTTCTTGATATGTTACAAATATATATGCATGTATATTATATATTTCAATTAATCAATTTTTTAAATTCGATCAAATTAATTAGACCAGTAATTCAATAATCCAATAACTTATTCAATTCAATCACCGATTCGAATTTTTAAATCATCCGACAAGAGGAACACCAACAACTTATCATGAGATCCCTTAGATTTAAACAATAATAATGATGCTACAATAATTGTCAACCAAACTATGGTGAAAAATATATTACATATATATAATTAATAATGGAGAAACTGATAGATGGGCTGTTATCATGGGCATTAACTAAACTTATCCTGCCCACAATAACAAAAAGAAATTGCAGTTTGGTTATCTAATTTCTTCATCACAACTCTAATAAATGAAATAAATTTTTGCTAAGAGTCATTCTCCACTGAATCAAAACATGGAAATATCTATTTCTCCAAGAAAAGAAAAAAACAAAAAAAAAGACATGGAAATAGCTGCTCTCAAAACATCCTCAGAAAAACAAAAAGATATATGCAAATGTTTTAATTAGTGGAATTTGCATCAGTAGTGGGCTTGTTCTTTCTTTTACTCGTGCTATTACTCGGTTTATTACCACTACTTGGATGTTTACTTGCCCCGCAAACTATTGTGAACTCGATTCCATAGACCAAACAAGAAAACAGGCCCCCGTCAGAGTTCCTCCTGGAATGCCTTTTATTCGTCGACAACTCCGAATCATCATCGCAACTTTCCAGGTCAGTATGCCCATCAGAAACCTCCCTTCTCCACCTTTCTCTACTGGTTCTAGTTCTGTACCCTTTGGCCTTGGCTTCCTCAATCGTCAGCTCCTCCAGGATTGAGCTGCTTGTGTCGTCATTTATTTCTAATCTTATCTGGGTTGCGGGCTTCACCGGCAGCGGTGGGGGCAGCTTAGCCCAACATCAGAGCACAATTCAGAGCCATTCACCATGGAACTTTTGCATACTGATCCATTGATGATCGAGCCATCGATTACTGATCCTGGTTTTAGTGCGAAGTCATCGGTGTTCATCTCGGATCCTACGCTCAGCGAGCGCCAGAGCTGGATTTTTCTTTCGAGTTCTTTCTTTTCGTCTTCTCCATCTTCGTCGTACTGCGGCAGCTCCTGCTGCAGGCTGACAGCACCCGCTTTTTTCTGGATTTCATCATGGAAATTGTCGGCGATAGGATTGAGCGGCATGCTTCTCATGGTGGTGTCGAGGAGGGATACTCCCATGTTGAGGATGCCTTGTGGGGCTCCTGACGGGCGACGCACCTGGAGGGCAATGAATCTCGTGCTCCTAGGAAGGTTCTGCAGTGGAATTCCCGATGGTGGAGCCAGGAGGTCACTGATGAGAACCCGCACGGTCCCTACAAGGACGTCCCGGAACCAGGAGACCGTGTAAATCTCCACAGTCATAGCCGAATTTTCCGAGATGAGGGATTTGGTGTCGACACGAAACGAAAACTTTTCATTCCATGTGGGGTGAGTGTGGCCCTGCTGATCCGTTCTGGTGGTGAGCTTTCGGTTAGGATTGATCCATGCCACGGCATACGTGCGCATCGATTTGCAGACGGGAGACAGGTCTTGAGCAGATATCAGGCTAACGTCGAGGAGCTGGAGTGGGGTGGGTGGCAGAGGTGGGTCGGAGATACACGAGGAGGCAGCGGTGGAGCTGGCTGCGACGGTCGGAGTTTGGGTTGTGGAATCCATCCGCCCTTGGTGACAGGATGGACGAAGGAGGAGATGGGAAAGGGAGAGAGCACTGTCTAGTTGTTCTGTTGAAGACGCACGGTGGGAAGGTGGTGAAGAAGTTTTGTTGTTGTTGATGATGTTTCTTGACCATCGCTTGTTGATGTTGGAATTCTTGCAAATTGGTTGGCTTCCAATAATCAAGTAATTCCTTGATTTTAGCTGTAATTATCCTTCACCCATAAGTACTTACACAAGAAATTAACAACTTCTATTATTCATCTAATTATATTAATTAGAGATAATTACACTTTTATTTCTTGAATTTTGGTGTAATTATATATAAATTTTCTTTGGGTTGAGATCTAATATCTAGTACTATTGAGATTTACTTTTGTATAACAATGAGTTGTTTGTTTGGTCAAAATTCACTGAATTTGTTGATATTAACAAAAGAATTTGAATAAAAATTGATATTTACCCTCGATTGACTTATTGCAAGTCAAATAATTTTTGAAACTAAACTACCCTTATAACGGTGAAAATATAATTCCTCACATGCATTAGCGCGTGAAGATGTATGAGAGTAATTTAGTCATAATTAAATTATTTAATTTGCAATAAGTTTGTAATAAATCAATCGGAGTTAAATATTTTTCTTTAATTTTTTCTTAATATTAGCAAATTCGGTGATTTTTGATTAATGGAGGAATTTATTTGTTAGACGGATGCAAACCTTAAGTGTGTTAGATATAATTTCTCAAACCACAAAAAATCTACATATAATTATATCAAATCTTAAAGGAATGTAATTATCCCTATTAATTAATTACACTCTTTAATGATCATTATTGTATTACGTAGTACAGATCCATCTTCTTGAACTTTTATTTTGTGATTTGTTTTTTTTTTAACTATTCCTTTTTAATTTAAATTTTCCCGTACAGCTAATAATAAATTATAACTAATCAAATAAATTAAATGATAATCAAATAATAAATATTTGCTCGAGTAATCATTTTATTGATAAGAATATTATAGTCCACGGCAGGATGTTTTTTGATCCCATAACTTTCAAAATGAACACTGTTAATTACTCATATAAAAAATAATTCAAAACAAATTTACCTTGCCATTAAAAGACACTAAGAAAACATTACTATTGATTATGATTTTACTGGCTATTGATTGAAGTCGTGATAAATAGTTATTATTAAATACAATTAAACGACGAATGATGTAAAAACTTAATTTATTTACCATAAAACCTATTTTTGTCATACCATATCTTTTAGTTATTTCAAATGTATTAGCCATGCACACAATCAACAATCATAGCCAACACGTATTGTATGACCGTGATCAATGACTTTAATTTTGCTATGATTATTAATTTTTAACCATAACAATTAGTTATTATTAAATGTAATATATTTTGTAGCAACGTGTTGGGTACTAGTCCGTCAAATGGCCAACTGGAGGGAAAATGTATCGTGATTTTCTTAGTCTCGTTAAACTATTTTTTTCTGTAGCAGTTCTGACCCCATCATAATTTAAAGGCAAAATATCACTTTTGGTCCCACTAGATAGGGCCATTTTCACTTGCAGTCCCACGCTTTACGTGTTCAACACATTTAGTCCCAAAATCCTATTTTTTTAACAGAAATAGTCCTATTCCGTTAACACTAACGGAGTCACGTGCAGTTAGTCAACTAGGGCAAAATATCACTTTTGATCCCACTAGATAGGGCCCTTCTCACTTGTAGTACACGCTTTAAGTGTTCAACACCTTTAGTACCAAAACTCTATTTTTAAATAGAAATGGTCTTGTTCCACTAACAACTAATGGAAACTTCACGTGTCGTTAGTCAACTGGCAGCTAGCTGAAAGAAAAGAAGACCATGCTTGTATTTAGTTTTTGGAGTACAAAAAAGGCGCCAAAAAAGTATTTTTTTTGCTATTTATATATGTAAATAACCCACAAAAACCACACAATATTTTTATCTTTTTTTCATCACTTAATCTTGAGAGCAATAGGCCAAAAGATATCACAAACATCTCAAAATTCCAATATTGTGTGATGTTTTAAGGAACAAAATGTTGCAAGGTATTGTAAGACTTTTTTTTTTTTTGGGTAAAGGTACGTTTTTATTAATTAAATAATAGTACAGTACAACAGTCAACTGGGTGATCCCTCGACAGGCCAAGGGATACGCCATAGTCTATAGAGAGCACATGTACTAATGGAACTGGGAAGATTAATACTCGAAATCCTCTGCCTAATCGTCAATAATAAAAAAAGCCAATACATTAGGTGGATGCTCAATGTGCTGGAACCGTCTCGAATTTCTTTCACGCTATAAATGCTAAATGAATGATCCAAGTAACGCTCTAAATGCAACGTTGATGATATGCTTCCCTCTCCATTTCTTCACTGCCTATTCCACATATGTTGCCCATGTTCAATTGGGCTAAGGGAATCGAATAATTTTCCGTATGACTGCAAGGCATCGTCTGCTGAAGCGGCATCGGAAGAATAAGTGAGAGTGTGTCTCGACTGCATCCTCATCACAAAGAATACACCCTCCAATGTGTGTGAGCCATGGTTTGTCCAGCAACACACGCTCCAACGCTCAATGCTAAAACTATAGATTTAATGATTTGTACCCGCCCAAAATATGATAACGATATACCCTCCCATCCGGCAATACGGGCATCAATTTTAGATAGGAGTGGCTGACAGTCAGAGATAGTCAATCTAGATGAAATTAAAGGAAGGCCCAAGTACCTCATTGGGAGATGTACCTCTTGAAAGCCCAAGATCGATAGCGATTGTTCTTTCCTTTCTTGTGCAAAACGGGATATAATAATGTGACTTTTGAATATTCAGCCGGAGGCCTGACCTTTCCGTAAATCGGTCCAGTTCCACCTTTAGGACTCTAACCGAGTCCATATCAGCTCTGCAGAAGAGTAGTAGATCATCCGCAAATTCCAGTTGGAATACCCTCGTTGGCTCACATCTTCCGATGAGAATGGTAAACATAATTGGCTCGCCTCCTCATTAGTTAGAATATGCCTCATCCAAGGTCTCAGATAGCTAATGTCCACCAATATTTGACGTCTGTTACCTCCAAGGAGGTTCCAATAATAGGATACAAACTCATGCACAATCTCCCCTGATTCTATGTGAGTGGTGCCAACCTCATCATTAATCTGCAAGATTCTCCTCACCATTGTAAGACTTTTGGGGGGATGTTTTGGCACGTTTTGGGTTTGTAAAGTGGTAGTATTTGGCAGATTGTAAGCATGCAAAGTTTCATTTTACAGCATATTTCATTAATGATTAAAATCAGTGAATTTCAATATATTTTCTATTTTTTGCAATTTAATGCTTTTGTGCAATTTTAGTTTTCGTTTTTATTGCTTTCAAGATTTATGCTTACACATTTAAACACAACATAAACTATAATTACTTGCAAAAAAGGCATATCCATTAGTCCTTTTACACATAATTCACAATTACTAAAAGGTCATCTAGTAATATATAAGAACATCCTTTTACACATAATTCATCATTACAATAGCATTCAATATTTCAAGTATTTTGAGATATTTGTGACATCTTTTGGCCTATTGCTCTCAAGATTAAGTGATGAAAATATTGTGTTGTGTTTGTGGATTATTTATATATATAAATAGCAACAAAATATTTTTTTGACGCCTTTTTTTTCCTCCAAAAACTGAACACAAGCCTGGTCTTTATTTTTTTCGCCAGTTGCCAGTTGACTAACGGCACGTGACAACTCACATGCTATTTCCATTAGTTGTTAATGGAATAGGACTATTTCTGTTAAAAAAATAGGATTTTGGGACTAAAGGTATTGAACACGTAAAATGTGGGACTGCAAGTGAGAAGGACCCAATCTAGTGGGACCAAAAGTGATATTTGACCCAGTTGACTAACAGCACATAACCTGTCACGTGCCGTTTCCGTTAGTTGTTAACGGAATAGGACCATTTCTGTTAAAAATATAGGATTTTGGAACTAAAGGTATTGAACACGTAAAGCGCGAGACTGCAAGTGAGAAGACACCTATCTAGTGAGACCAAAAGTGATATTTTGCCTAATTTAAAAACTAATTATTATTTGTATAATGTCTGTTAATTATTTTTTGAATTTAAATTATTATTTGGTGTGAAATATTATAATACACAAAATTTATTTATTTGAAATAAAAATATGGAGAAATTTATTTTTATATAAATAAAAAGTTAGTTATTAAATTATAATTGTTTGTGTTTGAGGCCAATTTTAATTCTTTTTTGTTATTTTTTAAAGTTAAATTATTATTTGGTCTGAAAATATTTTAATAAATCTTAACCACAAACTATGATACATAAATTCATTTTTTCGAATAAGAATATTATAAAAAAAAATTATCTTAATGATAATTACTTGTTAACTTACAATGTTTTGTATATTTAAGGTAATTTTAACCTCTTTCTATTATATTTTGAAATGATCCTTAAAATATTTTAATAAACTCTGATCATATTTTCTTTTTATTAAAGCTATCTATGTGTTGAAGATCAACACCAAAATCACTACTAAAGATGAGCAAAATAGTCTCTCTAATAGAGAGAAGTGAAAAAAATGAAGAAGAAGGAAGAAGTCAGTTGTTTATGAAGAAAGCCCAAAGTTGTATAGGACCTATCATTCATAAATCAAATTATTTGTAAAAAAAGCTATTGACATTAGTCAAAAAAATCGCATCAATTTTTAATTTTTGCCCTTCATTTAACATTTTTATATAGTAATTTTGTACTTATAAAAGAAAAAAATGTAATGATATTAACCTCACTTTATATATATATATATTATATTTATCCATTTCTAAGTAAAAAAATATTAAATATGGGGTAAAATTTAAAATTTATGTAACTATTTTACTTATATCAGTATTTTTCATCCAAACCTTAACAGAAGGGTGTCAAGTGTAAATTAAGAATTTTTGGAGGGAGTGTAAGTATAATTTTTAAAACTTACTTGAAGAAAAGTATAATTTAATGTTTTCATACTAAATGTAATTAAGCGAAAAAATACTAGATTTTTAGCATTTTACATTTTTGCATGTATATATAGGGCCAAATTGTCTGCAAAGTTCTAAACTATCCTATTCCTTGGACGTTTTTCTTCTTTTTAGGCTACTCAGTTAGTTGACGACGAAATCGATCTTCTTTTTGTGAATTTTAGTTGCGATTCAATTCTTTCAAATTTGAACCAATCATATATATATATATATGACAAATATAATAAATTTGTCGTATAATTGATGTATAGTTCAAGAGAAATAACCAATATATTTACTTTGTAATTGATTTAGTTCGATTAAACCTGATTCGAACTAAAATATTCCCTTTTTCTTTATTCAAGCTACATCTTTTTGCTGAAAAAAGATGGTAAGTAAGTATATATTACATTAATCTTGGGCATTGATGTTTGTCCAAATATGCACATTTCCCCGCTCGCTTAACCTTCCGAGAACGAAGAAAAATGAACAAGAGAATAATGTAGAAATTAGTTTTGAATATTTTCAAATTAGTGTTATATTCTATACATAACTTTATATATACATGTTACTTGCACGGAATCCATGCTGAGCAAGATAACATTGGTTGGTATGTAGCTAATATTCTAAGAACAAAATCACAACATTGGCTGATAGCCAAAGAACAAAAACAGGAATCCTGGAATTACAGAATACAATGTCACAATGACAATGTTAATCTCAGTATAAGAAGAAACATATAACCACCAGGCAAAAAAAGGATGAAAAACGGATTAAGGGGGGGGGGGGGGGGGGAGCTAAAAATATGGAAAATCTTGAAAACGATCAAGTTCCCACACTACAAATGGAGATTAAGAATTCAAATGTAAAACCTGCGCATGTTTTCCTCAGGAAGGGTCATGAAGTGAACATTTTGTTTGCTTACATTTCTGTTCTTCTTCTTCTTGTTCTTCAGGTTCTTCGACCCGCAAAAAAAGCTGCACTCAAATCCATATGCATTGCCGAAACATGACATAAGCCCGGGTTTCTTGTCCGTTCGCCTTGGCCGAGTAGAGACGACTTTCTTTTCAGTAGTCAATGGAATTTGTTCCACTGGCGCCAGCCATTCTATTTCTGGGCTTTTTGGTTTGATCTGCACATTGTCTTCGCTTTTGTCGCCTGCTTCCGTCCAGTCCTCGAAAATTGAGCTCCCGTAGTCATTCCATTCGGTAACATAGAACCCCTTTTTCAGTTCTGAAGCCACCTCTGATGGTAAAGGCTGCATGTCAGAGAAGAATGAGCTAGAAGGGGTTGCAAGAGCTTTTTGGAGCTCAGATAATTCGGGCCTGATTGTTGTTCTGTTTTCCTGGTTTGCACAGATGCTCCCATTCTTGGATGTGATCTTCAGTCCTGGAATGCTATCCTCGTCCTGGGAATCTTCTTCCCTGACAGGGCCTTTTACTTGAACTTCATCTTTTTCAACCATATAATTGTTTCTCACTGACAGAGGGCTCATTTCGAAGCCTGGAATGCTGTTGCCATTTCGAATTGAGAAAGAGCTCATTCCAGCGCCTGGAACGCTGTTATCATTTCTTATTGAGAAAGGGCTCAGTCCAGCATCCGGAAGAGTGTTCTCATTTCTTATTGAGAATGGGCTCATTTCAGCACCTGGAACACCGTTATCATTTCTTATCGAGAAAGGGCTCATTCCAGCACCCGGAACAGTGTTCTCATTTCTTATTGAGAAAGGACTCATTTCTGCGCCTGGAACGCCCTTATCATTTGTTATAGAGAAAGGGCTCACTTCAGCGCCTGGACCGCGTTTATCATTTCTTATCGAGAAAGGGCTCATTTCAGCGCCTAGAACGCTGTTATCATTTCTTATCGAGAAAGGGCTCATTCCAGCGCCCGGAAAGGTGTTCTCATTTCTTATAGAGAAATGGCTCATTCCAGCGCCTGGAATGGTGTTCTCATTTCTTATCGAGAAAGGGCTCATTCCAGCGCCCGGAACGGTGTTCTCATTTCTTATTGAGAACGGGCTCATTCCAGCCCCTGGAATGCTGCTCAATGGGCTCATTCCAGCGCCCGGAACCGTGTTCTCATTTCTTATCGAGAAAGGGCTCATTCCAGCCCCTGGAATGCTGCTCAATGGGCTCATTTCAGCGCCTGGAACGGTGTTGTCAATGAGCTGAACGCCAACATTCAGAGTCCCCTGCAAATGGCCGGACGGTCGGCAAATCTGAAGGGCAACACGCCTGAAGGCTGGGTTCTTTTTAAGAGGCGGGGAGAGATTGTTGATGAGAAGGCGGGTGGTGCCGATGGGTAGGTCACGCAACCAAGCAAGGTTGTAGATCTCGATTGTCACGGCCGACGATTCTTGCTTTAGGAACTTCTCATCGACATGAAAAACGACCTTGTAGTTCCATGTCGGGTTTGTGTGGCCTTGGTGGTCGATCCTCGTGGTCAACTTATGGTCGGGTTGCACGTAGGCGACCGCAAACGTTCGCAGCATTTTGGACACGGGCGGAAGGTCGTGGGCGGAAATGATGTTGATCTCCAAGAGTCTGTAAGGGGTTTGAAGAGCCATGGTTATTGCGCTTGATGTGGCGGCAGCTGTCGGAAGATGATGGAAGAAACGTAATTCTTGTCGCCGCCTTGGGAGACGACAGGCCGCGAAGGAGAGGGAGAGAATGCATGTAGTTTTGTTATAATTTGGGTTGGTGAATGAAGGGTGGTAACCAAATGTTCTTTCTCTAGATAATAGGATTGCAACGGCCCAACATTTGTTGAGAGGGTAGTGTTTTGCCAGCTCCACAAATGCCCAAACTAGGAAATATATAGGTTTAAATATACTTTTGGTTTTACAACACTTTGATATTTTTATTTTTTATTTTGTTAAATTTATAAAATTAAAAAATTCTATCACTTTTTGATATTTTATAATTTTGATTTTTTCGGTCATGTCTCGGTTGTTCAGTTCACTTAATTGTTTGAGGCATGTCTCTGCAATTAACGTTAGGGGAAGCAACTTGGATAAAAATAGAAGTGAATTGGACAAAAAAAATGAAGTGGCTTAGACTAATCCTTTTTGTCGATAACCTTAGACCAATCAATTAAATATTAATTTATTTCAGTGATTTTTGCAAAATTTGGTGGCAAAATAGTCATTAATGTGAAATGTCAAACAATTATAGGAGTCTTTTGCAATCCGTAGAAAGAAAAATGATAAAAATATCTAAATCACGATATGCACGGTTTATTCCGACAATTTTTGTAAAATTTGGTACCGAAAGGGCTAAAATCACAAAAAGTAGAAAAGTTTACAAAATTATTTTGCAACTTTAGAAAAATAAAGAATAAAGATATCAAAATAGCAAAACCAAAAGACGATTACTTTTCTTGCTAAGTTCGTGGTTAAATGTAAATTAACAATATTTTTCACCATTTTGTAAGGAATTTGTGTTGTTGCTAATGACATTATTTCTTATAGTTCATGTTGGATATAATTGCTAATAGGTGTTAGTACAGTGTTTACTAACAAAAACGCGGGCCCGCTACTACCCCTACTCGACCCCATTGATCAAATGGACGGACATCAATTATTATTAGTAGGTGGGTCCCACCATAATTATCTACTAAGTTTTTTTTCTCTATTATTTAATGTTGCCATTCTATAAATTAAAGGACTAAAACTATATTTTTTACTGAGAGAGATGGACATGAACGGGAAAAAATAAAATTAAAATTGATGCTAGATGTTATTATCTATACGGTAAAAAATGAAATTAAAATGGGTGCTAAATGTTATCTATTCAAGTATTTTGGTCAATTCACCAAATTTTTATTTATATTTTTTCGATTCTTTCTATATGAAAGCATCGAGCATATTTAAGTATTTTCATAGTTGGCTAACTGGTTAGCAAATCTTAATAGAGGTAATTATAATTTTCGATCTAGTAGTAGGTATGTATTTGTCTAAACCAAACCTTGGAAGGTATAGATAAAATTGGGCAAAAGAAGTATGTTTAAATGTAGAACAAAACATTGCATATGATGATTTCTCATATGGTTTAACTTGGAATATGTTTGGTGGTCTTGGGAGGAAATATATATAGTAGAGGAACAATGAAAAGACCTGATCTTGATTTTCAATCTACAAATATGTATGCCAAGGAGCGTATAAAGACTCTTTGAGCATTCACAACATGGGGTGATGATCTACAAATATGCATGCCAGGGAGCGTGAATTACAATGTTAGTCTTCTTTATGGATTCCACGAATGAAGAGTAAGGCGGCGGTTAACGCTAGTTCTGTGGAAGGTCCATGCCATTCTGATATAATCAACTCAACAGATGGTATGTTGGAGATGATGTGCGAGTTGACACCTTGGAGCTTAGATGCAAGTTGTGGGGTCGTCTCCAACTTCAGTTCTTTTAGATTAGTCATGAATCTCAACTCTTCCGGGAGGCTCTCCAGAAGAGGGCAACCGATGATCTCCAGACGATTCAGCTCCAACATAGCACTTCTCTCCAGCTGTATATTCTTCAACATACTGAGGCTATTGAGAGAGAGGACTCTCAGCCTGGGGAACCCATCTCGTGAAATTACCATTTCATGACCTACATATGAATCAAGAACCAAATTGAGGTACAGTAATTGTGGAAGCTGCTGCAACACTGGCATCGGGTCTTCACGGAGAAAGGACGAATACAATTTCAAGTAAGAAAGATAGGGAGGGAAATTACTAGCACTAGGTAACTTGCCCACACGGTAATTTATCTTAAGTTTGCTGAGACGGTTAAGATTTGCCAGTTGATCCAGGGATCGAACATTTCGTTCCATTGAACCAATTAGACGTAGAGAGACGAGATTCTCCATCTTAGCCAATGAAGTACAAAGCTCGCCTATATCTAAGTTCTCCCCTAGGTCTATGCTCAAGATGTAAAGACTGGTTAACTGAGTTGCATGCTCTGGCGACCAATTATGCGATGGGATGTATTTAAGAGTCTGAAGATTCTTCAAAGTGTCCATTCTCAATGGCAGCTTGCACTTGATCTGGGACATGTAAAGACAGCGCAACTTAGCCAGTTTCCATATAACATTCGGCACTTCAATGCCATTGTTTTTTGCTATATCAAGAACCTCAAGGTTTTTGAGGCAACCCAATGACATCGGGAGCTCCTTCATACTGGTGTTTCTTAAGCCCAAGTACCTCAACCAAGTCAGTGCCCTAATACTATCAGGCAAATTTGTCACCTCAAAATCTTCAAAGTCAAGTACCCGAAGACGTCCAAAGCTCTTCCAATAAGATGGAATTTCATCAGCTATGCCTACTCCACGGATGAAAAGGGAGCGAAGACGCGTGTTTGAATTCCCCGAGATGGATCGTTCTGCACTACAGTAAACAGCAAGATGGCGGGCTTTATCCAAGGATCGAGAACTCCCCTCCCTCAGGATCTCAAAACTTATTTCTTCCTTTGCTTTTTTGATGGATAGATCGTGAAGAAGATCATGAACGTAACAGGTTTTAACCCTATCGCTTGTGCTCATCTCCTTCACTTGAACCATGTTTCGGTTTATCAACTCATCTAAATAACTTGTTGCTATCTCCTCCCTTGTTATCTTTTCTTCTCCTTCTATACCTTCTTGCTGGATCAAGCCCTGTGCAATCCACAGATTCACCAACTTACTTACACGGATGATAGAGTCTTCCTTGAAGAAGCCTAAGCACAAAAAGCAAGACTTGAGTTGTGGAGGTAACTCGTGGTAACTCAATTCCAAAGTTGGTAATATTTCGCTGCTTCCCGAATGAGACTCCAATCCTTTCAGAACCTTCTGCCATTCACTCATGGACGCTCTCTTTTTCACCAACAGGCCTCCCACGACGGTGATTGCTAATGGTAGACCATCACACTTTTCCACGATAGCTCTCCCTATATCTTCCAAGTGTTGTGGACATTTACTATTGATGTTGTCAATGAATGCCTTCTTCAAGAACAATTCCCAGCTCTCATCGAGGTTTAGAAAATTCATCTTGTGATTATATCGAGCATACTTTGCAATGCCCTGGATGCGACTTGTGAGCAACAATCTACTTGCTTTATCTGTTGAACAAGAAAAATTAGCTCCACCAAATGAAAATCACAATGTTCTCACACCGTACAGCTTTTTCACTCATAAAGTACCCTTTAAAACTTTTTTTTACAAAAAAAATTATTTTAATCCTTCATTTTTTATTGGGAAAAATATTATTTTAATCCGCTAAGTATGCCTAATTTTAAGTTTAGTCCGATAACTATATCTATTTTTGTTTAGATCCAATAACTTACGAAATTGCTTACTTTTAGTCATCTGACAAATTTTCGGACAATTTTTATACTTTGTTTCGGTATATAGCTACGGATACTTCTTAGATAAGAAATTCTTTTTAAGTTTAATATTATCTCAAACAAATTTGAAATAAAACATACTTTTGGTAGTAAAAGAAAAATAAAAAGGGATAAGTAAGAAGGGCATCTTTATCGTATCAACACCAAATTATTTCATAAGTAAAGTTTTTGTTACCGTCCAACAAATGCAACTGCATACATAATTTAAGGATTTAAAATATAGCAACCCTTAATTTTATAGTTCAACAAATTTTAATTTATTAGGGCCCAATAAAATTTATTAAATAAAAATGTAAGTTTAACAAATCAATGTGCAATGAATTAAGAAATGAATAATCTAGAAAGATGAGTGATGAATGCGTACCTTCATCTGGAAAAGCAGGTGCCAAGGATTCCCAAGCTTCATCTTGCCATACATCGTCAACAACTACGAAATATCGTTTGCCCTCAAGTTCTTGGTGAAGCATGTTCTTCACATTTTGCAAGTCCGATTTCTCCATGATCTCCAGCATCTCTCGCTGTTTTTCTTGCTTCACCAGCTGCAACATGAGACTCTTGATTATCTCTCTGGGGTTGAATTCCCTGGAAACGACAGCCCAAGCGCGGCAGTCAAACCGAGTAGCGACGGCCGCATGGTTGTACACTTCCCTCGCAAGAGTGGATTTCCCGATGCCGCCCATGCCGACGATAGTGGCGACGGAAAGCCCTTCCCACTTCTCCAAAACTGCTCTCTCTATCAGCTTTTCAACATCTCTCTCCAAGCCCACCAGGTGTTTGTCTTTTTGCCAAGGAGTCAATTGTCGCTTTCCTCCATCTTCTGATCTCCCCGACAAATTCATCCCACCACCCAGATCTTGAATCCCGTACCGCTGGCGGCTTACATCGATTGCTTGGAGCCGAACCCGGATGGATTCTATCTCTTGTCCGAGCCTATCGAGGTGGTAGATATGTTGCGGGAAGCAAGCGCACCTTCCCAGCAGCCCTCTGCTCCTTCTTGGATTCTCAACATTGAGAAGGAAGGCGTCAACAACGTCTTCTGCTTCTTGAGCCAACTCTCTGATGTCGGATATCCAGTTACGAATCCTCTCGTCGTCAGCTCCCTTTTCGGCAGCGTCTTTGAGGAAAGACTGCATCCTTTTCAACTCATCTTTCAGCCAATTCACCTGTCCCTCCACACCTTGAAGGAAAGCCACCTTCTGGATCGCAAGATTGCCCAGTGTCTCCACCGCAAATGAGACCGCCGCCTCCGCCATATCTCTGTCTTGCTCACTCTATGCTTCCTCCACTCCTGAATTTCTCTTAGTTGTCTTCTCATTTGGCCTCAATCACCAGCTTAAATCATTCAACCCGAGGCAGCAACTTGCTTATTTTTTAACAATAAAGTGGCTCTTCCAAACAAAAGAACTCCTGCCTGTCGCCATTATATTTAAACAATAGTTGTATTTGTCCTCCTAATTTACTAATTTATTTATACAAATTGGTTTTATTTTTGTGCAAGTTGTTCCTATATATTGACTGTTTTCGAGGCGTACATAGATGTTTTGAATCGGTGTATGTATAATTTTTTTAAAAATAAAAAAAAATTATATTAAATTGATGGAAGGTTGGAAATATAATTATCCCTTATACTTAATTCAATATAGATATATAAAGGACTCATCATGTGCTTTTTTTAATTATGTTTTTTTTTTTTAAATTTGAAGATGATGATGGAATCAAATCATTATTAATAAGTATTATTAATTTTGAACTTATAATTTAAAATAAAATACAAGAAATTAATATGTAATAAGTAGATTAAAAACCCACACCGGAACCAGTTATATATAACCTCTTAAATTATGAGAACCTTTTTCTTTTAATTTAATAATTACTAATCCATTTTTCTTTTTTGGTAATTTATTAAAGACTACTCCAGCTATACAAAATTATGATAGTTCAAATTAATCACATAGGACATCATGGATTCTGAATGATTTCCTAGTTTGGTGATAAAATTGAAGTTTAATTATGAACGAGTTCGATATGATGGTTTCAATTCATATTAAATATGTAAAAATTTATTTTATTTTATGAAAGTTTATTATAATTTATTTTATTATTTTTTATTTTTTTGATATATTCAGCGACCAATATACTTAATTTTACGAACGTTATGCGTGTCGAAAATGTTCCTTTTTAATATACTAGCAGCATACGCATGCTATCTTCGCACGCACAAACTTTTAAATGTAAAACTAGGTAGATACAAAAAATTCTTCTAATTGTAAACAAAATACAAAATTGTATATTCCTTACTTCTCCATTTATACATACTAAGAAGTATTAGGTGCAATGCAGGTGTACAAATGTATTTTTAAATATAAATATAAAATTTATTAGTTACTAAAGATATTAAACTCATAATTTTGTTTATAGTGATTCAATAGATTCAGGGTAATCTTAAGAATATTTTGATTTGAAATTTAAGAAATTAATTTGAATCGGAGCTTGAAACAGTTTATGT